>NC_090740.1:85673942-85678942 GCF_036898095.1 Palaemon carinicauda
AGAAGACCTCCCTCCCTGTGTGTTCTCTGGCCCTCCCTTGGGCTACCACAGGCAACATAGCCATCTGCCGGCTCTCTGCCGCCGGATGATAGGCATATCCCCCCCTTTCATGTGAATACTTCTTCCACAGGAAGGTTAGTTTGGGTACTGGGTATTAATCTTCCTTACCTTCCCTCCTTACCTTTCTCTCTTTCTATCTCGGTGCCGTTCCACTGTCGACTCAGCTTGCCGGCGCTAACCATCGGCATCTTGGGTAACCATCCTGCTTCATTGGATGATGTCAGCGATGGTCTACCATTGCCGGCTGTCTGCCGGCTGGCGGGGGCCACCGTCATGCTGGCGATCCGGCCTCCACTTAACGGCGCTAGCCGCCAGCATCTTGGGTAACCTTCTTGCTTCATTGGGAATGTCAGCGATGGTCTACCATTGCCGGCTGCCCGGGGGCCACCGTCATGCTGGCGATCCGGCTTCCACTTAACGGCGCTAACCGCCAGCATCTTGGGTAACCTTCCTGCTTCATTGGATGATGTCAGCGATGGTCTACTATTGCCGGCTGCCTTGCCGAGTGGCGGGGGCCGTCCTGCCGTCAATCCGCCCTCCTGCCGGAGATCAGCCCTCCTGCTGGCGATTCGCCGTCCTGCCAGCGATCCGCCGTCCTGCCAGAAATCCGCCATCCTGTCGGTGATCTGCCGTCTTGCCGGCAATCCGCCGTCTTGCCGGCAAACCCCTTGTCCTGCCGGAAACCCGCCATCCTGCCGGTGAACCCCCGTCCTGCCGGCGATCCGCCGTCCTGCCAGCGATCCGCCATTCCCAAGTGTCTTCCTGTCACTCTGCCACTTGCTATGTGGCCATTGATGGGCTCACCTCGCTAGACGGGCCTCCAGCCTGCCTTCAGTCTGCCAGCGCTTCTAGCCTCGGCTTACAGTGGACAATCACCCCTCCCGGTTGCTGGCCCTGAGTCGGCAGTCACTATCATGCAGCTGTGTATACTAGCCAGTTTTCCTGTGGTATTTCATACCAAAGAACAATGACTATGGTATACTGTTGTATAGTAAAACATTTCCAGCATATTCTGTGCTTCCTTTTGCAGTCACTTGCCGGGACCGAACCTGCAAAAGGGGGTTTATTTCAATTCTCCCATTTTTTTTCTATATAAACTGAATGATTTCAGCTTTGCACCTCTCTATGATTAATTCCCTAGAGGAAGCCTAAGCTTGGCTCATCCGAAAGGATGCTCTTTCCCCCATTTTAGAACCCTACAGGTTTTAAGGAATTAATTATAGGGTAAGGTCGCGGCAATTGGCTTAGCAGGATTCACAAATATGTGTCTTCCTATTTCTTTTCTAGCTCACCTATCCTGAGCCCATAACCAAAATTAATCTTATATTTTAAAGGTTGCTACTTAAATTTTAATCTAAGATTACCATAAGTCATGATATAATGACTCTCAAGTACTCATTGTCTCTTTCTTTTACAGGAGTAGTATGTGAAGTGTGAGAGCTCCTTCTGCGGAGTTCATCGCCCTGACTTTTATGGGCATCTGGCGTGCCAGACCCACGCCGCCTGTGCCACCAAGAAAGGGAATTTCAAGTACTGGTATCCACAGACTTGTTCGGTCTGCAAAAGCCTTCTTGATGAGGCTTTCAACAACCCTCCGTCTGCGGAGGGCCGGGACAATGCACAAAAAAAACTGCGCAAGTGGGTGCGCCGATTTCCAGAAGAACGCCACAGGGCCTTATCTCCACAAAGAGAAGATGAGGGCCCTTCTCTTCCCTAAGGTATCGGCTGATGCTGTGATCCCTAAGGACGAGATCCCCTGTGTTCAACTTATGGTTGAACCGGACGTTACGGCCGCGCTCCAAGGCTGTCACATCGACGAGGTGGAGGGTATTTCGGACGTGTCCAAAAATACAGAAAGGACCCTCATGACTGAGGGTCAGGAGGAAGAAGAGGATCAGGTGGTGTTCCCTGATTCAGAGGGCGAGGTCACCCAAGCACCTTCTACGGCTTCTGCTGCTTCGCTTCCTCCGCTGCTGACCACCCAGGATACCATCCAGGTCCTGATAGCACTCATGGATGAGAGGTTCTGCAAAGGTCAAGAGGACCTCAAGCGGCATTTCATAGGCTGGAAGCAACCGAAGAGACTCTCAGTCAAACAACTTCCTCCTTGCTCAGTGTCAAATCCCTGGAGGTATGCCGAGCACATGCCAATAACGACGGGGCGCATTTTCATTAATGACAAAATGGGTGCCGTTCCCCATGAAGAGGTAGAGTTCTACCCTAGCTTTGAGGCATATCCGGACTGTTACGTCAAGCTTAAGTCTGAACCGGCCTCCAAGCAGGAGACCGAACATAAGGAAGTGATCGCATTCGAGCACTCCAAGGCCCAGGCTATGCTGGCTGATTGCCTCAAGATTCAAGGTTTCACTAACTCCAAGATGCCAGCGTTGAGCAAGAAGCATCCATCCTTTCTTGCTCCTCCTACCATGGTCTTTCCCTTCGTGGAAAAGGGTCTAAACGTGGTCTTGAAGGCGGTGGAGGAAGGAAAGCCCTGCCCTACACTGCAAGAGTGTAGGCCTCTCTCCCTCGCCTTACCCCCTGACGATAAAAGCTGGAAGGATATCCAGCTTACATTCATGGTTGGGAAACCGGAACCTGACGTTGCTGGACGTCAGTTGAATGAGGATCTCCCTAAGGTTAACAACTATCTGCTACGTAAGGAACAAGACACCAAGGAGATGCTAGCTGCCTCCCTATCCCATCAAGTTCAACTTGAGGCAATGGCCGTAGACATTCGGTTCCCGGACTTCTACGTGGTTCTTGCTAAGACCCACCTTGCGACCATGATGAAGGATTTATTCAGCTTCAACAAGGCCCGAAGAGCCTGTAGAGATTATGTGTTCGCCAATGCAGCCGTGAAGCATGAACCCCGGAAACTAATCTCCTCCAACATATGGGGCAAACATCTCTTCCCAACGGCTTTGGAAGAAGGAGATTGTGGACAAGGCTGCACTGAGAACCGGAACCTTCTCTACAAGTGGGGCATATCCCGGAAGAGGAAGTCCTCTCAGGAGGAAGGTCCGCAACCTAAGAGGATAGTGGCCCAGCCACAGCAGACCTTTCATCTCGTCCCTCAACCGGTGGTGTCCCAATCACCAGTTTCCACTCCTGCCTACGAAAGACAGTCCACTACTTTTCGTTCCAGAGGTAGAGGCTCCGGCTGAGACTCCTCTCATCGTCCAGCCAGAGGCAGAGGAGGAAGGGGAGCAAGCAGCCGAGGTGGTAAACCCTCGGGAAACCAGAAGCAATGAAGTGTTTCCGGTGGGAGGAAGACTCTGCTACTTTCAGGATCGTTGGACCTTCGATCCTTCGGCACACAGCATCATCAAGAAGGGACTAGGGTGGAGTTGGATACAACCACCTCCAATCCTCCAACAATTTTTCCAGCCCTCAACCCCCATCCTAGAGGAATATGTCCTACAACTCTTGAACGAGAAGGTGATCAAGAGGGTAAAGTCCACCAGGTTCCAGGGAAGACTGTTTTGTGTTCCCAAGAAGGACTCAGACAAGCTCAGAGTCATTCTCGACTGGTCCCCTCTCAACAAGTTCATTGTGAACAACAAATTCAAGATGCTGACTCTTCAACATATAAAAGCCCTACTGCCTCACAAGGCTTACATGGTCTCAATAGACCTACCACATGCCTATTGGCACATTCCAATGAACCACCAAGCTTCCTCCTACCTAGGATTCAGGTTCCACAGAAGAAACTACGCCTTAAGGGCCATGCCCTTCGGGGTCAACGTGGCTCCAAAGAATCTTCACGAAACTAGCAGACACGATCGTCCATCAGCTACGATTTTAAGGCGTCTAGGTGATGGCTTACCTAGACGATTGGCTGGTTTGAGCGCCATCATCAGAAGAATGTTTGCGTGCCTGCAGAAAGGTGATCCAATTCCTGGAACATTTGGGTTTCAAAATCAATACCAAGAAGTCTCACCTGTCTCTAGCTCAGAAGTTTCAATGGTTAGGAATCCATTGGAATCTTCAGTAACACCGCCTTTCCATTCCTCTGAAGAAAAGAAAAGAAAAAGTCGGATCTGTCAAAAGACTTCTCAAATCCAAATGAATTTCAAGACGACAGTAGGAGCGGGTACTTGGCTCCCTACAGTTCGCCTCGGTGACAGACCTAGTGCTACGAGCACAGCTAAAGGATGCTTCAGGAGTCTGGAGACGAAACGCATCCATCGCTCGAAGAGATCTCAAGAGAACCCTACCAAACAGGCTTCACTCACTCCTGAAGACATTGTCAGAAGCAAGGAACCTAAAAAGATCTGTTGCTCTTCAACCACCACCTCCATCGATCAACATCCACACGGATGCCTCGCTAGGGGGATGGGGGGGTCACTCCCACCAACGAAAAGTTCAAGGAACACGGTCTCCCCTGTTCAAGACGTTTCACATCAACATATAGGAGGCCATGGCGGTTCTTCTCACTCTGAAGAAACTATCTCCTTGTCCTTCAATCCACATTTGTCTAGCTCTGGACAGCTTCGTGGTCGTCAGATATCTCAACCGTCAGGGTTCAAGATCGCCCCACCTTAACCAAGTGCTTTTACCCATTTTCCGCCTGGCGGACAAGAAAAATTGCCACTAGTCAGCAGTTCACCTGCAAGGATACCCCAATGTGACGGCGGACGCTCTATCGAGGACAAGTCCCATGGAGTCGGAATGGTCCCTAGACGCAAGATCATTCTCCTTCATCTCCCGTCAAGTCCCAGAACTGCAGATCAACCTCTTCGCGACGAGCGACAACAATCAACTTTCTCGATATGTGGCCCCAAACGAGGACCCCAAAGCGGAAGCAGTGGACGCCATGTCCCTGGCCTGGAACAGATGGTCCAAAATTTACCTGTTCTCTCCACCTAATCTTCTTCTGCAAGTCCTCTCCAAACTGAGAACCTTCAAGGGAACAGCAGCCCTAGTGGTTCCCAAGTGGC
>NC_090740.1:85683942-85708942 GCF_036898095.1 Palaemon carinicauda
TATATATATATATATATATATATATATATATATATATATATATATATATATATATATATATATATATATATATATATATATATATATACATATATATATATATATATATATATATATATATATATATATATATATATATATATATATATATATATATATATATATATATATATGAGAAGAGGATAACCAAAACTTTAAGCATAAATCTGATAATAAAGAGACACTTGTTTATCTGAAAGAAAAACATTAGTGCCTTTTTTAACATACCGAGGTATGAAGGTCAGAAAAGTCTGTATTACTAATCAGTTACATTAGCGTTAGAAACGCTCGGCACACATATCTGCACTTATGCTAGGTTCACCTTTGGAAGTGGAACAGTCAACGTGGGCACCTCATTGCCCTCACTTAGTTTGTAGTGTACCAACCGTGTTTCACACAATTGTACATAATTCCTTTTGTATATATTATGGTTGTATCTTCGCTCTTCCCTCGCACTAAAACGAACATGAAAATTCAAGTGTAGTTTTTCCTCTTGTGATATTGTCTGTCTTATGAACTTGTCATGTCCTGTTGCCTTGAGGTTTTGTATATAAGGAGAGTGTTCCACAACAATATAACTCAGTCGTTTCCAATCTGCCTTTGATTTCACAACTTCTCTCTCGGCCTGTCACATTGGTGACCCCGGAAGTCGACTCGCTTCCACCGCCTTCTACCCCCACCCCCTCGCCCCTCCATCGTTGGTACTATGACGGACTCTACGGCAGTTGGCGCTACGGCCGCTCCATTGAAACTTTCATCGTTTGCCAGCAGAGAGGCGTTTGCTTGGTTTCAGCGCGTAGAAGTCCAGTTTCGTATCAGGGGCGTGACTCGCTCAACCACCAAAGCGGATTATGTTCTCGCGGCGATACCCGAGGACACCTTCCCAGAAATATCCGACTGGCTTTGTGAACAAGGAGACACCCCAATAGCGTATGACGACCTCAAATCATACCTTCTGCAGCAGTACTCGCCGTCGCCAGCCGCCCGTATAGCAAAGCTTTTTCAGCTCTCGCAACAACCGTTGGGGGACCAAAGGGCTTCGCTTGCCCTCAGGGAAATGACCAGTATCGCTCGCCTTCAACCTGCCGCAGACGGCTCTCCTCGTGAGGTGAACCTACTCCGTGCCCTTTGGATACGCCGTTTACCTGAACCTGTGCGCGCTGCCATACCCGATGTCGATAGTTTACCCATAAAGGACTTGATGACCAAAGCCGACGCCCTTATGGACAGCCACTTCAAGACCTCCATCAACGCCTCCACCCCTGACGACAAGGATGCCTATTTAACGTCAACCGAAGCTGACATGAATGCCGTAGGACATACACGCCTAACCCGTGACGTGCCGAAGCGGCGACAAAGCCGCCCACCACCCACCAATCGCTCGCGCCCCAACGAACGACTTCTACAGCCACTTACTACCTCCCATCCACCACAGTTTTGCTACTACCACTTCAGATTCGGGGCAACCGCGAAGAAATGTGCCAAAGATTGTCAGTGGCCAAAAAACGTGTAAGTAGGCCATCGCTTGTGGCGGTGGCCTCCCATGTTTCTAATCTTTTCTTTTTACAGGATGCAGGAACGGGCGTGCGATTTTTGGTAGACACGGGTGCTTGTCGTTCTCTTTTGCCAAGGAAACTCTTCAAGGCACAACGTAGTCTGTCTACATCTGCCTACGTCCGCTTGGTAGCGGCCAACGGATCTGCGATACCCACCTACGGTTACGAGAGCCTCACATTATCGTTCGGAAACGGTAAATTCAATTGGAAGTTTCTCGTTGCTGACGTCACAATGCCAATCCTCGGTGCGGATTCCCTCTCTCATTTCCACCTTCTGGTCGATGTCGCCCACCGACGATTGGTCAACGCAGACTCGTACTTGTCGACACCTCTTCAACCCGCCCCCTCTAACCTCGCTCTCCACATCAGCGCACCCACGGATGCCTACGCCCACCTCCTCACGTTGTACCCAGAAGTTTTCCGTCCAGAACTTCGCCAAACGGCCACGGTTCCTGCCAAGCACGGTGTTTATCACCATATCAAGACGACGGGACCCCCAGTCTTCGCAAAATTCAGACGTCTGGCACCGGAACGATTGGCAGCCGCCAAACAGACGTTCACCGAAATGGAGAAAATGGGCCTTTGCCAAAAGGCCTCCAGCCCATGGTCGTCACCTTTACACATCGTTCTAAAGAAAGACGGCTCCCTCCGTCCGTGCGGGGATTACAGGCGCCTGAACATGCAAACAGAACCGGATCACTACCCCCTCCCAAACATTGCCGATGTAACCTCCTACTTGCACAAAGCAAAGGTTTTCTCTACGCTCGACCTCCTGAAGAGGTATTATCAGGTTCCTATGAACCCAGAAGACATCCCCAAGACCGCCATCACCACTCCATTTGGCACATACACCTTCAATTACTCCTTTTTTGGCCTTCGTAATGCTGGGGCAACAATCCAACGTCTCATGGATGGCATCTTAGGGGACCTCCCTTTCTGTGTATGTTATGTGGACGACATACTTGTGTTCTCCTCCTCAAAAGAGGAACACCTCCGTCACCTGCGCATCGTGCTCGACCGCCTGCAACAAAACGGCCTTGTAGTCCGGTACGACAAGTGTACTTTTGGCGCCAACGAAGTGTCGTTCTTAGGGCACCATATCACTCCTGAAGGAGTCCATCCCCTCCCTGAGAAGGTAGCAGCCGTTCAGAATTTCCCCACGCCCTCGACCGTCAAAGCTCTGCAGGAATTCTTGGGCATGATCAACTATTATCACCACTTTCTGCCAGCCATTGACGCCACTCTTGCTCCCCTCTACGCCTCCCTCAAGGGCAAGCCAAAGGACTTGAAGTGGGGTCCTCTTCAAGAAGCGGCCTTCTGCAATGCAAAGAAGGCCCTATCAACTGCTGCGGCTCTCACTTTTCCTATCCCACACGCCCCTCTCCTTCTCTCCACCGATGCCAGCGACGTCGCTATTGGTGCAGTACTCGAGCAGGTGGTCAAAGGCTCGCCAAGCCCATTGGCCTTCTTCAGCAGAAAAGTATCCAAGGCAGAATCGGGTTATTCTACCTTCGATCGAGAATTGCTGGCGGTACACCTGGCTGTCCGTCACTTTCGCCATTTCTTAGAAGGTACGCCCTTCGTTATTCGCACAGACCACATGCCTCTGGTGCACGCCTTCACTCGACAGTCTGACGCCTGGTCCGCCCGTCAACGCCGACATCTCTCCGCCGTGGCTGAATACAATTGCACCCTCCAATACGTCCCTGGGAAAACGAATCCCGTTGCCGATGCCCTGTCAAGAAACACGTTGGCTGCCGTTCAACTAGGATTGGATTACAACGCCCTGGCTGAAGCCCAATGACAGGATTCAGAGTATCAAGCTTGTAGGGCATCCTGCACGTCCCTCCGTTGGGAGGATTTTCCCCTCGAAAACTCCAACACCACCCTCCTCTGTGACGTCAGTACTGGTAGACAGCGACATTGGATTCCTGCTCCCATGCGCCGACAGGTGTTTGATTTCATCCACGGCCTTTCACATCCCTCGTGCCGTTCTACTGCACAGCTGCTGAAGGCAAAGTTCATTTGGCACGGCATTCCTAAGGATGATAAGGGTCGGGTCCGTGCCTGTACTTCTTGCCAAACTTCCAAAGTACATCGACACACGGATTCAGGAGTGGGCACCTTTCCTCAGCCTCAGCGTCGTTTCGCACACATTCACGTCGACGTTGTAGGACCCCTACCCACATCATAAGGACATCGTTACCTGTTTACCGTCATCGACCGCTCCACTCGTTGGCCTGAAGCCATTCCCATGGAAACTGCAACGTCCGCCTCATGTACATCTGCCTTACTCTCTGGATGGATTTCAAGATTCGGTATCCCTGAGCATATTACTTCTGACAGGGGAACCACTTTCACCTCTCAATTATGGACGTCATTAGCGAATCTCCTGGGCATCACCCTACATCACACAACGGCCTACAACCCCGCTGCCAATGGAATGGTTGAACGTTTTCATCGCACCCTCAAAGCAGCTTTGATGTCCCGCTGCAAGGATTGCAACTGGTTTACTCAGCTTCCCTGGGTCCTCCTTGGACTAAGGACCACTCCTAAAGACGCCCTCGACGTCTCGGCAGCCGAAATGGTGTATGGCGACCCGTTGGTCGTCCCTGCCGAGTTTTTTCCTTCTACAACCTCCTCCGACGATCTCCAGCGCATACGTCACGTCGTGGGAAAATTTACTCCGTGCCGCCAGACTTACAAGCCCCCAGCGAAGCATCACATACCAACGGACTTGCACTCTGCAACGCACGTCTTCCTGCGCAACGACACCAGCAAGCCACCGTTAACGCCCCCTTACACGGGACCTTACCTTGTGATCTGACGCAGTCCTAAAGCATTCTTCCTAAACATTCGGGGCAAAGAAGACTGGGTCTCCATTGATCGTCTAAAACCTGCTTATCATCTGCCAGATGACCCGCCTACAGTTCGCCTCTCTAGATCAGGGCGCCCTATTTAACATGTACAGTATGTCATTTTTAGGGGGGGAGCCATGTACCAACCGTGTTTCACACAATTGTACATAATTCCTTTTGTATATATTATGGTTGTATCTTCGCTCTTCCCTCGCACTAAAACGAACATGAAAATTCAAGTCTGGTTTTTCCTCTTGTTATATTGTCTGTCTTGTGAACTTGTCATGTCCTGTTGCCTTGAGGTTTTGTATATAAGGAGAGTCGTTTCCAATCTGCCTTTGATTTCACAACTCCTCTTTCGGTCTGTCACAGTAGCACAGAATGTAACTACACACTCACCCTGGAATTAATTGTCCCAATTAAAACCACTGTTCCTCGCAGAGTTAAACAGCAGGGTTAACGACGCAACCCACTGCTACCACAGAACTCTTTAGTTGCTCCACTTGCTTCGCATAGTGGCGAAGAACACTCTGGAAGACTTCCAGCCCGTGTATGAACGGATATATTGAAAATCCATACAATTAAAGAAATTTAAGGATGAAGCAACTTTCCTCGGATCGTGACCTGCGGGTGTACTGTCAGGATCCGCTCTGCGAATAAAAATATGCGATTTTCGCCCTGAATTGATTCAGTGATAAATTTGAGCCTGATGTTTCTCCCCTGAATAGTCGACCACCCTAGAAGTCTGAAGTTCTATGAAGATAGACCTTTAGACATTCTACTGGACGTAGAGATGTGTCTCCTTTCAGAGGGCCGATTCTCCAGGGACCCCACCTGCTGGTGGGTAACTCATTCTTGGTGAGAAACAAAGGATCCGGAAACAGGTTCAGTTCTCCCCCATCCGGGAACTGAACATAACCTCCCTCTCTCGAGAGGGCTACAATCTCACTAACCCTGGCCCCGGACGCGAGTGGAAATAGGAAAATAACTTTTTGGGTCAAATCCATTAACGCACCCTCCTCATTGCTTCACAGAGAAGCGAAATGAAGAACTTTGTCTAAAGACCATGAAATGGGCTTTGGAGGTGCTGAAGGTCTGAGCCTAGCGTAGGCTTTCAGAACTTTATTAAAGATCTCGTTAACGAGGTCGACCTGGAAGGCATATAGAATGGGTCTTGTCAAAGCAGACTTACACATCAAAATCGTGTTAGCTGCCAACCCTTGACCATGGAGGTGGATGAAGAAAGATAAGCAGAAGTCCATCGAGATCTCCTGCAGATTCTTTGCCTTGACAAAGGCCACCCATTTTCTCCAAGATGACTCATATTGTCTTCTAGTAGATTTGCACTTATATTCCTCTAGGAAGTCTATGCTGGCTTTCGAAATCCGAAACGCTTTCTCACCGCTAGGGAGAGAAAATCATGAGCTGCAGGGTCCGGGTTTTCTGTAATGAAGCGCAGACAGACGACTTCTGGAGTCGCTGGGTCAGAACTGGATCTGGTAGCGGTAGAAACTTCAGCCGTAGTTCCAATGCCAGGGGGAACCACAGGCTGTTCGGCCACTTGTGGGCCACTATTGCCACTACCCCCTTGAAGGATCTCAGTTTGTTGAGGACCCTCAACAGAAGGTTGTGAGAAGGGAACAGATAAATCCTGGACCATCTGTTCCAGTCGAGGGACATCGCGTCCACTGCTTCCGCTAAGGGGTCCTCGTACGGGGACACATACAGGGGCAACTTCTTGTTGTCTTTCGTCGCAAAGAGGTCTATCTGCAGTTCTGGGACTTGTTCAGAATGAAGGAGAATAATCCTGCGTTTAGGGACCATTCCGACTTTATCGGTGTGAACCTGGATAGAGCATCCGCCGTCACATTGCGGACTCCTTGAAGGTGAACTGCCGACAGGAACCACTTCTTCTTTTCCGCCAATCGGAAGATGGCCAACATCACCTGGTTGAGAGATGGTGACCTCAATCCTTGTCGATTCAAGCCTCTCACAACTACCTCGCTTTCCATCACCAACCTTATGTGGATCGAGTGACGCGGGGAGACTTTCTTTAAGGTAAGGAACACTGCCATAGCTTCTAGAAAGTTTATGTGAAAGGTCTTGAATAGCTTGGACCAAGCCCCCTGGACTTTTTTCCGATGAGTGACCTCCCCGTCCCTCCTTCGAGGTGTCTGAGTGAATCGTCACCGACGGGGGAGGTGGCTGAAGAAGAACCGACTTCTTTAGATGTCTGGCTTGGGACCAAGGCCTGAGAAGAGTATGTAGCCGAAGCGGAACTGGTCTTCTCAGATCTCTTCTCGCGTTTGATGCATAACTTCTCCGAACTCCGGTTGCATCCTTTAGCTGTGCTCTTAGCACTGGGTCTGTCACCGAAGCAAACTGGAGAGAGCCCAGTACCCTCTCCTGTCAGCGTCTTGATATCCTTTCGGAATCTAGAAGTCTCTTGACAGAACCCGCTATCTCCTTCCTTTTCTTCGCCGGGATGGAGAAACGATGTGACATTAAGTCCCAGTGGATTCCCAGCCACTGGAACTTTTGAGATGGAGAAAGTCGAGACTTTTTTCTGTTGATCTTGAAGCCTACATACTCTAGGAACTGAATCACATGACTCGAAGCTTGCAAGCATTCTGTCTTGGATGCTGCCCACACCAGCCAGTCGTCCAGGTAGGCTACTACCTGAATTCCCTTTAGGCGTAATTGTTTGAGAGCTACGCTCGCAAGCTTCCTGAAAATCCTTGGGGCTATATTTAGCCCGAATGGCATTGCTCTGAAGGCGTATAGTCTTCGTTGTAGCTTGAACCCTAGGTAGGGGGAGAGTCGACGGTTGATTGGAACGTGCCAATAGGCGTCTGACAAGTCTGTGGAGACGGAATATGCCCTCTTGGGCAGTAAGGTCCTTATGTGTTGCAGTGTTAGCATCTTGAATTTGCAATTCACTATGAACTTGTTGAGTGGTGACAAGTCCAAAATGATTCTGAGCTTTTCCGAGTCTTTCTTAGGAACACAAAACAGCCTCCCTTGGAATTTGATGGGCTTCACCCTTCGGATCACATTTTTCTCCAACAGTTCTTGAACCTACTCCTCCAGAACGGGGGTGGAGTGCTAGAAAAAACCGAGGGCACGGGGGTGGAGTGCTGTACCAGCTCCAGCCCAGTCCATTCTTGAGTAGGCTGTGGGCCCAGGGATCGAAGGTTCACCGATCACGAAAATTCTGAAGTCTCCCTCCTACCGGCATCATCTCACTTGGACTGCCGTCCTGAGGTCTGGCCTCCCCGACCGCGACCGCCCCTAAATCCCCTTCCCCTTGAGGGGCGCCTAGACGAGCCTCTGCTGCTCCTCTGGGGCCCACGTGATGCTGCAAGCTCCTGCATCCGCAGTTCCATTGCAGCCGCCTTCTCCATATTCTCCTTCTGCATTTGTATGATCATTCCAACAATGGAGGAGAGGGCCTGTTCCAGCTCTACTGGGAGAGCGGACGATGTTGAGGGAATAGGTTCAGGGATCAAAACCGGAGCAGCCGACACCTCGTTGGCTTCTTTCTCTACGATGTCCGGGTCTTGATCTTCATCCTGGCCTCCTGCCAGGAGGTCTTCCTCCAGACGCTCAGACACGTCTGACATCCTGTCGCCTAACTGGATGTCTTGAACAGCGACCGCCACTTCAGCATCCACCTGGATCTGAACTAGGGGGATCTCCTCTTGAGGCTGGGGAATCACTGCATCAGCTGATGCCCTAGGGAAAAGGTAAGCCCTCATCTTCTCACTTGGAAGATAAGGTCCAGAGGTGTTCTTCTGGAAGCCCCTTACCCAGGTGCGAAGCTTCCCCCTTGCTATATCCCTTGATTCCGCTGTCCTAGGGGAATCAAAAGCTTCAGTAATCAGGTTAGAGCACACGGTACATACCTGGGGGTCCCAATACCGGAGCTCACCTTTGGAGACAGCGCATGCTGCGTGTCTCCTACATAATCCATGTCCGCAGAGGTTCTTACTGCGGACGTTGCAGAAAGCACTTCCGCACTTCGGACGTACCTCCTGCAAAGAGAAGAAAATTTCCATGAGTATCAAGTGAACTATGTATCACTGGATATGCACAGTTTATCATAACAATTCAGAAAGGAAAGACACACACTTGTGTTTCCTTCACAACCAATTGCTGCAGCCTTCCAGATAATAAAATCGAAAGGTTAATCTCTTCTAGAGTAACCAATGCAAAGTTTCCAGAGGAAACAGATGGAGCTCACACCTCAGCAATGATTTTAAAATCCTGGATAATAGACAAGAAAGAACTTACTTTCTTATCTGTAAGGCAACAGCAAAGGGCTGTGCAAGACAACACAAAAGTGTTAGAACACACAGTGCTGTACCAAAACTTATACTGTAGTTTTCCTCTTACAGTATATGTTATACTGAAGAATACTGGTACAGTATAGGAGTGCCGGCCGGCACACACCATCACCAGCTTTAAAGTATACTACTTAACAGCTATAAGGCGGCAGAACGCTGTTTCAAATGTGTGTTACTGCCGGCCGGCAACAGCCAATGTCGGCTACACAAGGTAGCACCCGGCTGCCGGCCACTGCTCCTAGCAACTGGCAGACAAGGGCTGACATTAGCTGGCCGGCAAAGTTACACAACCGATGCTAGCCAGCAGCAAAAGAACCAGAGGACTACGACTGCCCGGCTGCCGGCTTCATAGGCCGGCAGCCGGGTCGGGTACAGCACTAGAAGAAAACAGAATGGATGCCGGGATAAGAGCGTACACTACCTCCAAGCCCGGCAATCCGAAAGAGTGCATATAAGGAAGAGGAGAATCTAATTCAGGCTTCCTGACCAATGCCGTCTGGTTCTACAGGCAGGCATGGATGAGGGACCAAGGGAGGTCCGGGCAGCATTCAAAGCAGAAGACCCTTGCCGGCCGGCAAGGGACTGAGTCAATTCCACATCCTAACCTATCCAAGTCCAGATGTAGAATGACATACAGTACTGTAATGGTTAGGCCACTACGGAGATAGAGGGGGAAGGGACAAAGAGGGTCCTACCAACCTTGCTGTAGCGAAGGATCACCCGCAGCCAAGGAAACTCATCTTAGCCGAAGGGAGATCCAAGGAGGAAGGCCAGCAATACTTGCCAGCTCCCAAGAACCAAAGCAAGGAAGGTGTTGCTGCTCCCAGGGAAAGAAACTTATCCTCCCACCGAGAACAGCAACAAGGACTAGTCTGCTAGATCACAGAAGAAGGAATCATCTCGTACAGAAACCTTCGGTAGTGACCTAAGGAGGCTAAGCCTCCTATGTCTGTATCAGGCCAGCGAGGGAGACTCTACCCCAAGCCAGACGAACACAGACTCAGACTAAAAACTCTGTTGTTCTGTCCCACTCTGAAACCAGACTTACTGGAACAGGAAGGTGCAGTAACACCCCAGTATAGTTTTATCGAAAGTTAATTCAGATAAACCACTTAGGGATAAGCCCAAGGCTTCACCCTGGATAGGTACGCTCCTCGGACACCCCTTTAAGGGTATACTCGGACGAAAACGACCCCGACACCAAAAAAAATTCTTGAAAAATCAGTTTTTGCAGTAACCTCCTTTTTTCTTTTGCCAAAAAAAAACTTCAATGAATGCTTAAAACAACTGTAAAGATAAATACTACTCATCTGAAAAAAAATTATTTATTATAAATATTTTAAAAAATTAAGTAGAAAAAAAAGACCTGACATAAAAATTCATAAAAAAAAGTTTATACATATATACACAAATCCTTTTAGGAATTGATTCTTGAATGTTTAGGACACATCTTGATGTATTTTGGATGAAGTCAGACCCATGGAGGTGAAGATCTGAAATGAGAAATAAAGGGTAACTTTTTTTGGCCAAAAAAATTTGTCCAAATTTCATGAATTTTTTTGGGTACCCAAATGAAATAGGAAGTGGCTAATTTTTTTTAGGGAATAAACATATGTTATCCTAAAATATAAATATATAAAAAAAATCTTCATTATTTTGTAAATTACATTTATATCAGGGGCCATATCTAAAGGTCATTTTTTGAGTACTTAGAAATTTCGTAAAAAAATACATATATTTAATATATAATATGATATTTATGCAGGTAAAAATATACCAAAATATCACAAATTCTATAGGGAACAAGAATATATATAGATAGGGCAGCTTACGCTTCGGATATGTCCACAAAATGGCCGCCAACCACACTGACTCAGACTCCCTAATCTGCCACTTGAAATGTAGGAAGGGTATGTCAATTTCAAGGTGTTATTTACTAATCTAATTATTATTGGATATGCATAAAAATTGTATGGTGGGTTGCTGAATAATTGTCGATTATTTTACGACTATAAAATTAAAATTCTGACCCAAAAAAATGTTTTTGAAGGGAAATAAAATCGAAAAAAAAATGTAAAACAATATAATATTTTAGCTAAAAAAAATTTGATGATATTCAATCATAATAGAAGTGAAAAAAATTTTCCGACAAATAAACATCTAGAGGAATCATCACTCTGTGATAGTTCCTTAGTACGTAGTAATTTTGAAAGAATTGGGAAAAAACGAAAAAATGGCAATCACCGGAAAATCGAACACATACCTATATATACGCCATATCTGGCTAAAAAAAAGATAGGCATGGGTAGCCTGATCATCTAGAAACACTTTCCAACACTATAAAAATATAAGTTTTGCGACACTAATTGCCAATTTCTTACGGTAACATGACTAAGCAAAAAAATGCAAAACAAATAAAAAGGGGCACTCGCGGAAAAATGGCTAACATTCTAATATACGGCATTTCAGAAAAAAAAAATTCAGCCACGTGCTAGGCAAACCATCAAGGCACATTTTCCGACAAATAAACATCTAAATGAATCATTACTCTGTGATAGTTCCTTAGTACGTAGTAATTTTGAAAGAAATGGGAAAAAACGAAAAAATGGCAATCACAGGAAAATCGAACACATACTTATATATATACGCCATATCTGGCTAAAAAAAAAAATAGGCATGGGTAGCCAGATCATCTAGAAACACTTTCCAACACTATAAAATTATAAGTTTTGCGACACTACTTGACAATTCCTTACGGTAACATGACTAAGCAAAAAAATGCAAAACAAATAAAAAGGGGCACTCGTGGAAAAATGGCCATTCTAATATACGGCATTTCAGAAAAAAAAATTTCAGCCACGTGCTAGGCAAACCATCAAGGCACATTTTCCGACAAATAAACATCTAAATGAATCATTACTCTGTGATAGTTCCTTAGTACGTAGTAATTTTGAAAGAAATGGGAAAAAACGAAAAAATGGCAATCACAGGAAAATCGAACGCATACTTATATATATACGCCATATCTGGCTAAAAAAAAAAAATAGGCATGGGTAGCCAGATCATCTAGAAACACTTTCCAACACTATAAAAATATAAGTTTTGCGACACTACTTGCCAATTCCTTACGGTAACATGACTAAGCAAAAAAATGCAAAACAAATAAAAAGGGGCACTCGCGGAAAAATGCCCAACATTCTAATATACTGCATCTCAGATAAAAAAAAAGTTATGCACGTGTTAGCCCAACCTTCAAGGCACACTTTCTAACACATAAACATGAAAAAAAAATCAATAATATACGGCAATTCCTTACTACGTAGTAAATTTTTACAAATATTGAAAAAAAAAACAGAAATTGGCAACCGCAGTTAAATACCCAATATACCAAAAAGTACGTCGTATCTGAAAAAAACAAAATCACGCATGGGTAGCCAGATCATCTAGACACACTTTCCAACACTAAAAAAGCAAAAGTTTTACGACACTATTTGGCAATATCATGCGGAAAAATGACTTGGCAAAAAAATGAAAAAAATTGAAAAAGGGGCACTCGCAGTAAAATGCCCGACATTCTAATATACGGCATCTCAGATAAAAAAAAGACATGCACGTGTTAGCCCAACCATCAAGGCACACTTTCTAACACATAAACATGAAAAAAAAATGAATAATATACGGCAATTCCTTACTACGTAGTAAATTTTTACAAATATTGAAAAAAAACAGAAATTGGTAACCGCAGTTAAATACCCAATATACCAATAACTACGTCGTATCTGACAAAAACAAAGTCACGCATGGGTAGCCAGATCATCTAGACACACTTTCCAACACTAAACAAGCAAAAGTTTTACGACACTATTTGGCAATATCTTACGGAAAAATGACTTGGCAAAAAAATGAAAAAAAATGAAAAAGGGGCACTCGTGGTAAAATGGTCCTCGTGGTGATGAACGATATTTCAACTAAAAAAAAAATCATGCACATTGTAGCCAAACAATCCACCAAGACTTTCCACAACTGATAACCTATACAAGTTGCACCATTCTACGACAATTTCATAATACGTAATAACTTTGATAATTAGGCAAACTACCTTAGAAGGGTAAACTCGGTCGCGCTCGACCCCGACGCGTCTCAGAAATCGGGGAAGGAGTACAGCTACAGCAATGCACATCTGGACACTACTAGAGCGTGTAGGGGAGACACCTCCTGCAGGTCGATCACCCACAAATTCAGTCACGGGGGTGAGTCACGTGAGAAAAACCTTTTTTTTTTTTGACGCTCGGGGTCGCGAACGACCCATCGTACCTATCCAGGGTTAAACAGAGGGAAAGGGATTGCATAACTTTTCCGAAGAAAGGAAAGCAACCGGGGAGTATGAGAAAGTATACTAATGCTCCATAAGCAACTTAGCCTAGGCACCAAGAGAATCGATTACCTAAATCCCCGAAACTCACTCGTATACTATCTTGGAAATATTCAACATAATCTTAAATGTATAAAAAACAGCCTAAAGCTTCAATAAAATTTTAATACACTCGCAAAACCAAAACATGCGGAAAGTACTAGGACCAAACGACTAGGCTACATGTCCTAGCGTAGGCCAGAATTGATAAATACTTCGCCAAAATAATACTAAAGCACGAAAGGAAATCCTATGTAACGCTAAATAGCTAAATTTTATTAAACCAAAACAACCGGGAATGTCGCTCTGGCTAACTAAACTTATACCTGGCGAGCGACAGCGTCCATGACGCCTCCGGTAGGCTACGACTCTTGTAACAAAGATTAATCCTATTAATCACTTAAAAATTTACCAAGAGCCTACATTTATACATAAAAGAAATGGTACTCAACTTATCAGAGGCCGACGAAGTTGGAGAAGCCATGAAAAGCTGAATAAATCCAAGATTTATATATATATATATATATATATATATATATATATATATATATATATATATATATATATATATATATATATATATATATATATATATATATATATATATATATATATATATATATATATATATATATATATATATATATATATGTATATATATAAATATACATATATACATTTACATACATATATATATATATATATATATATATATATATATATATATATATATATATATATATATATATATATATATATATATATATATATATATATATATATATATATATATATATATATATATATATATATATATATATATATATATATATATATATATATATATATATATATATATATGTATATATATATATATATATATATATATATATATATATATATATATATATATATATATATATATATATATATATATATATATATATATGCTACTCGGACACCCCTTTAAGGGTATACTCGGTCGTGAACGACCCCGACTCCGAAAAAAATTCATGAAAAATTTAGTTATGCATCAATCTGTACTGTACTTCAAAGAATGCTAAAAAGTACTGAAAATATAAATGATACCCATCTACAAAATAACTATTTATTGGAATTATATTAAAAATTTAAGTATACAAAAAAAAGACGACGTAAATATTCACAAAAAATAGAAATATACATATACACATAAATCCCTTTAGGGACACCTTCTTAGATGGCAAAGCAACAGCGTGTAATTGCTGGAAATGAGTTGGACCCATATAAGTCAAGATCTGAAATGAGAAAAAAAGGGTAAATTTTTTTGGCCAAAAAAATTTGTCCAAATTTCATGAATTTTTTTGGGTACCCAAATAAAATAGGAAGAGGCTAATTTTTTATAGAATAAACTCATATTATCCTAGAACAGAAATACATAATAAAATGTGCACTAAGATGTAATTTACTGTTATAACAGGGGTGAAATCTAAGGTCATTTTTTGACGGCCTAGTTCACAATGTAAATTTCTTATGAAAATCATTGTATCTCCTATAAAATATGATATTTATGCATTAAATTATACCAAAATATCACGAATTCTATACAGAACAAGAATATATAGAGATATACCAACTTACCTTTCGTGTATGTCAACAAAATGGCCGCAGACCGCAACAACTCTTACAGCCCAATCTACCACTTGGAATGAAGAATGGGGTTGCAAGATCCATATTATCATCAACATCTCTTTTTAACTCCATTAGAAGTGTGTTGATGACATCCATGCCGAAGGAATACTGTCTGCTGGCCATTATTGAAGATGAATTCAAAATAAATGGAAAAAAAATCAAATTTGCAAAAAACCCAAAAAAATCAGAAATTAGCATTTGAGGGAAAATGGACCCCATGGCAATATATGGCATCTAAGCCAAAACCAATGTCATGCAAGTGGTAGACACACCATCCACCCACACTTTCCAACTATAAAGAACCAAACTAGTATCAACACTGTTCGACAATTTATAATTATGCAATAACTTTGCTGTTTGATCACTTACCCCCATAAAGGTATTCAGGGTCGAGGTCGACCCCTGGAGGGGTAAAAAAACGGGGAAGGAGGGAAGTTAGACGAAAATCAGTCCTAAAGCAGACAATGGCATATAGACTAGTCACCCCTTGCAGGTCGATCACTTCCATATTCGAGACAGCTGATGATTTATGGGGAAAAAACAGGTTTTGAAAATGCTGTAGGGGTCGCAAACGACCCATCATACCTTTCCAGGGATATATATATATATATATATATATATATATATATATATATATATATATATATATATATATATATATATATATATATATATATATATATATATATATATATATATATATATATATATATATATATGTACACAAACACACACAGATATATATATATATATATATATATATATATATATATATATATATATATATATATATATATATATATATATATATATATATATATATATATATATATATATATATATATATATATATATATATATATATATATGATAAATTTTGCACATTTTTACATGTTTTTCATATTCAAATAAGCCCTATATATTTTTGATACATTAATGTCTGGATTCTCTTAACGACCTCGGGATCAGAGCCCCAGGCGAAATCACACAAAGACAAGAGCTTGGCTCCGGCCGGGAATCGAACCCTGGTCGGCAAGCTTGTACAGACAGTGACTAACCCACTTGGCCACGAAGAAAGATAAAAGTCAATGACAATTCTTCTGTACTTATACCTGTCGAATTCAGGTATTTTGTACTTAGAATTGAAATCAACCCATCTTCACCATCGTAGCTAATTGGTAGTTTGTTACTTGGCATTCAATTAATGATAAATTTCGCACATTTTTACGTGTTTTTCATATTCAAATAAGCCATATATATTTTTGATACATTAATTTCTGGATTCTCTTAACGACCTCAGGATCAGAGCCCAAGGCGAAATCACACAAAGACAAGAGCTTGGCTCCGGCCGGGAATCGAACCCTGGTCGGCAAGCTTGTATATATATATATATATATATATATATATATATATATATATATATATATATATATATATATATATATATATATATATATATATATATATATATATATATATATATATATATATATATGTATGAAGGTAAATTAAATCAATATTCATGAGGATTCCACAAAAAACTATATCTTGCCATATTATTGCAAACCTTGCATTTTGGTAGTGAAGGGAGTTTTAGTTGCCTGTCAGCACTAGTTGACAATTCCTTCACCTGAGTAGGTGGTTATGTAAGGTTTATTTACTAACAAACCTTTTGTAATAAAGGAAGAAAACCCATTCGCTGACGTCTCATTATGCGTTTGCATGGGATATATTTTCGCCAGGTGTAAAAAAAAAAAACACTTCTGTTTGTGTATGCTGTGAGTCAGGTTGTTCTTTGAACCGGTGAAATAAAAGTTCAAGATGACGTTTAATTGAGAAGGATACCTTGCCTGATGCGAGAAAGGGAGACCTAAAAGAAAGTTACAATCCCAAAAGAAGGGAAGGTGAATCCGTTCTTAGTTTTGCAGCTCGCATTTTTCGTGATTGGGATTCGTTTGCTACCCAGAGTGCTAAACTCCCAGAAGGTGATAAAAAGGCAATTGACCCTAAACATATTCGCAGATTAGTAAAACAGTATTTATGTGGTTTTTTGGGCGATGACAATCACTCTTTAGCAGACGTAGTGAGTGTGATACAAAACATTTTAGACAGTTTGCCAGAAGGAAAAAGGACTGGGAATAACCTTGCCGATTCCGAGAAGTTGGCAGCCACGAAAGGAAGTCGACCCTCGAACAGTGGTAAGGGGGAATGCAGTCAGAAGATTAGCAGTCTTCAGATGTTGGCACTCTGGGGGAGAGGGGCACCGACGAAAGAGAGTGCCCCACCCAAGGATCCCCCTGCTGTTACACTTGTCAGACCTATGGTCATTTATCTCGAGGGTGCCCAGGAAAAAACGCCTAGGTTGGGCGGGCTGGGGAAAAATGCAAACCTCCCTCCCCCCCAACGTGCGAGGAAAAGGGAACAGAGGAAAGGGGAGACAAGGGAGTTTGATATCCCTCCCTCCATCGCCCCCCCACCCCCCGCTAGACATCACAAGTAGTAGCCCAGGAAGCAGTGACGGCACACGTGACAGAGCAGGCACCACGACTTCCCTCAGTACCCACGACCTCAAACCCGCAGCACTAGGGAGAGGACCAAGGGGTAGCTGCATGGCAGGTGAGGTCATTAGCCCGTGCTCCATATCTCGTAATGGCCATCTGGGAATGTTTCAGTTAGGATCGACCTGCAAGATAAATCATTCCGAGCGCTGATGGACACGGGAGCCAGTTTTCATTGATTAAAAAAAATTCTCCTCAAATCCACCACAGCCAGCGGTATCCATTGTTCTTGACACGCTAGGAGGAAATAAACTACACATAAACCATATATCAATTGTCCAGATTAAGGTGGGGTCTCTGAATTTTAGATATGATTTTTTGGCCTTGCCCACCCTGGCCATTCCGGGGATCGAGGCTGTACTAGGAATAGACTTGATATGCAATAATCAACTTTGCATTTATTTGGAAAAGATAAAACAACAGTAAAAGCAGGAGGGTACATTTTGCCGATAGAAAGTCATGAGACAGTAAGTGTGTGTGTTAACTCGAAGAGATATTTAAGTAAAGTAACAGCTGTACCTGAGAGAGGAGAAGTGTTGTCCCCCCAGACCCTTAGGAGCATATCTGTAACCCCGTGTCGCCCTCTTGATGAAGGAACCAAGGTAGTTGTTAAACCCCATGACAATTGCACCCATATGATATTAAAGGGCTTGACAGAGATTAAAGATAACCGAGCTGACATAACGATAGTTGATTTGTCAAATAAAATAGTTGTTTTAGGAAGTGATTCTGTGTGTGAATTAAAATTATGTGAAACTGCTTATAATAGAATGCTGGGAGCCACAACTCCAGCCCGCAGAGTCAAAGGCACTCAGAATTTGATTATGCAAGCGTGAAAATTGTCCCTCAGAATATCAGCCTGTAGTTAGTGACATTGTCAATAATTGTTCCGATGTAATTGCACTTGGAGATGAGCTACCAGGGAGGATTGATCGATTTCCCTATCACACATTCATTTCCAGGGAGAAACAGAAATGGAAATTAATGAATTAAGGGAACAAGGGATAATCGAGGAGAGTGAATCACCCTGGGCTTCTCCAATTGTAGCTATTAGGAAAAAGGATGACTCGGTAAGATTATGTGTCGATTATAGGGAATTGAAGGCAGTCACTGAAGATAGTGCATTTCCATTGCCCTCGATCGAAGAATTACTTGCGAAAGTAAGGGATAGCAAATATTTTACAACTGTTGATTTTAAATCTGGATACTATCAAATAGCCAGTCAGGAAGACAGTAAATGTAAAAGGGAATTCATAGCTAACGATCAATTATTTTAGTTTAATTTTCTTCCTTTCGGTGTTAAAAATACTCCAACTCATTTTTCTAGAGTGATGATGGAAGTTTTGTCGCTCTTAGTTGGCCATAATGTTCTTGTTTATTTATATGATATCATAATTACAGGGAAAATAGCCGAAGAACATAATAATAATATTTGTAATGTTTTTGAAACATTGCGCCGTAATGGTATGAAAATGAATTTGTCAAAGTGCAAATTTTTCTCAAAACAGGTCGAATTTTTAGGTCAAATAATAACCCCAGAAGGTATCGAACCCTGCCCTAGTAAAGTAGCGGCTATTAGAGAGTTCCCTAAGGCCACATAACTCTACTTATGTTCCTTGGGCTTGATGGTTATCACCGTAAATTCATAAGAGGTTTCGGAGAGATAGCGAGACCCTTAGCGGCTTTAAAGAAACAAAAAGTAATAAATTTGGGAGGAAAAGAAAAAAGTGCCTTTAACCATTTGAAAACTGCCTTACCTAGAAATGAATTACTCGCATATCTTAGATTTTATCGCCCATTTTCAGTGACAACAGATGCGAGTAGAGTAGCTATTGGTGGTGTAGTTTCTCGACGAGATGATAAAACCAGAGAGAGACTCATTTGTTTTGCTTCCCGGGCGTTAAAGGGGGCGGAAAAGAATTATAGTATATGCGATCGAAAGTCTTTAACTAATATCTGGGTTTTAGAGAGGCATCGGTTCTTTTAATTAGGTCAGTCGATTGAGTTACAAAGTGATCATCGCTCCTTAGGTGATTTGTATTATGAAAATTATTTGACCTCTAGGCAAGTGAGATGGATTGAAAGATTGATAGAGTTTAATATTAAGGGTTTTCAGTACAAAGAAGGTACAGTTAACAACGTAGCTGATGACCTCTCTAAAGGTGCAGTAATAGGAGTCACAGCTAGGTCACATAAAAGGAACGAAAAACGTGACCAAATTAGTGAAGACCACCATCATAATAAACGGAATAGAGAACGGGATGAGAGTTCTCGTGATGCACATACAGTAGAGGGGGGAGGGGGAAAAGAGAGAGAGAGAGAGAGAGAGAGAGAGAGAGAGAGAGAGAGAGAGAGAGAGAGAGAGAGAGAGAGAGATGTGAAGATGAATATATATGGGTGACCGTGGACATGACCAGGGGTGTCCAGAATGAATGACCTGATAATGCAGATTTCATTGGCTTCCGAGGTTGGGACATAAAAGGAATCCGGGAGGGACAGGAAAAAGAGGAATGGATGGAAAAAGTGAAAGCAGTGATTGAAGGGGAATCGGAGAGTTATCTGTCATTTCTGAATATGCCTTGTGAGAATTTATTTATTGAAAATGATGTCTTATATTGTGCATATGAGAAGAGGGGAGAGGAATTTTGTGCACAAGTAGTTTTTCCTCCCTCTTTAATTAAACGAGCCATCCACATTGTACATGCAAGTCCGTATGCAAGGACATTTAGCGATTGATAGAACATCAAGGAGAGCATGTGAATCCTTCGAGTTGACAAGTCCCTCTCTTGAGAGGGTATTTGTGTATTGCATACATACAAACGAACTTTTTTTGATAAATGAAGAAAACCCTTATGTTAATGTATCATTACCCGTCTGCACTGGTCATATATATATATATATATATATATATATATATATATATATATATATATATATATATATATAGATATATATATATAGATATATATATATATATATATATATATATATATATATATATATATATATATATATATATATATATATATATATATATATATATATATATATACAGTACACACACACACACACACACACACACATATATATATATATATATATATATATATATATATATATATATATATATATATATATATATATATATATATATATATATATATATATATATATATATATATATATATGTATATATATATATATATATATATATATATATATATATATATATATATATATATATATATATATATATGTGTGTGTGTGTCTATATATATTATATATATATACATATATATATATATATATATATATATATATATATATATATATATATATATATATATATATATATATATATATATATATATATATATATATATTGTCACCGTGTACATATATATATATATATTTCTTTATTATTTAGGTTATTACTATATTTATAATTATAGTAAGTAATGTGTGTATGTATATAGGGATTACAGAGTTAAGCCGAGTTAAAGACCCAACTGTTATTACCAACGAAGTCTTGTTACTGTGATGATTGGTTGTGATATTTTGTTTAGGACGGTTGTTTAGTTACTGTTTATCTCTCTTCAGAGGTGAAATGGGGATCAGCAGAAATAACTCGGGAGTGCATACGTGGTGCTGTTGTGCGGAAGAGGTCGAGATCCCTGCCACCTTGCATTTTATATATCAGCTCTACTTGAAAGTGCTCTTCGTTAGTGTTGGTTGTTTACCGTCACCGGAGTATTGGTGCTTGGTGTTTGATGGTAAATGTTACAGTAATCGTAGAATGTGCACTGGTCTCTATGATCGAGAGAGAGAGCGTGTTTATTGGCCTGTCAAAGACACGAAAGCATGTTTGAGGGTTGTGGCCTTATGCACAAGGGATAAGTGACCGACCGCACGGAAGTATTCGCGAGTGTACTCTTTATCTTTTCACTGTATTTGGTTGTGGTTGAATAAGATACCTATTGCTTATATATATAATGTAAAATCAGATAGAAATCATTCATATTTATTACGTACATTATTATTGAAAAAATTATCACCGTTCTTTGATATTTGTTTGACATTTATTATAACCACGTGACTATTCCTTGTTATTCACTTTTATTATCAATTAATTGTTATGTATTCGTTTTGCTAATGTTATAATTAATACTTTAAAAAAAAACGCTTATACTTGTTTATCACCACTTCGTCTACATCATTTAAAAGACTAAAAGAACCTTCAAGTGCTATTGCATAGCTTGTGTTAAAATATATTAATTAGTGAATAGTACTTGTGACATCAGGCGACCGTGACAGGATGTAGACAGTGGTTTAAAAGATAAATATTGTTAAAACTGAGTAATCTTAAAATAATTCTGCAAGTATGTCTTTTATCGCGGAATTAACAGCTCTCGGAAAAGAGCTTGGTTATGAAGGCAAAGACCTTAGAAGATTTTTAAGTGATGAACAAAGTGCTTTAAGGGATATTAGAAATAAGGAACGAGAATTAGAACGTTAAAAACTAGAAGCTGCTCGTGAGGAAAGAGAAAGGGAATGCCTAGAGAAAGAAAAAGAGCGTGAATATGAACGCAAAAAAAGTGAGAGAGATAGCTCATGAGATTAGTTTGTATAATATGCAAGAATCTTTGCAAAAACAGGAGATTGAGAAACTGAAACTGCCAAAAGAAATAAAGGACTCGCCAGTTAATACCGGAGGCTCCGACACTGAAGGAAACCAGGTAAGAGTAAAAGTTAAAGGTCCTTCTACTCCTGATTTTGATGAAAACAAAGATGATGTTGATGCATATCTTAGGAGGTTTGAAGTTCTTGCCAGTGCAGCTAAGTGGCCTAAAGAGGATTGGGCTATAATTATAAGTTCACATTTAAAGGGTGCAGCTTTGGAAGTTTACGTTAGACTTCCACCTGAGGATGCTTTGGATTATAATAAGGTTTCTGAATCACTTATGAAAAGATTTGATTGTACTGAGTAAGCTTTAAGAGTAAAGTTTCGGTCAGTTAAACCTCAGAAGAATGAGCTAGTTCAACAGTTTGTGTCTAGATTAAGACATCTCTTGAAGAGGTGGATTGAAATGTCGAAGTGTGAAATGACTTGTTAAGGCTTAACTGATTTATTTCTTATGGAGCAATTTTTGCAGAGTTGTGGCAGGCTGTTGCAGGTACATCTGAGAGAGCGATTACCATTATCGTTTAACAAAATGATTGATTTAGCAGAAAGTTATGTTCAAGCTCATGGAGGTTTATTTCATAATTCTAAATATTTTTCTACAGTACGTGGTGACCGAGTTGACTTATCCGGGGAAGCTCTTCCTGAGCAGATGGCTAAACCCATTAGATGTCCACCCTCTATTAAGTGTTTTAAATGTGGACAAGTAGGTCATAAGGTTTCTAGTTGTCTAGAACATGCAAAAGGATCCAAGAAAAGTGGTCATGCTGCAGCAGGAGAAGTTGTTTATTAGACCAAAAAGGGCCGTAAAGGTAATTTTAAAGATCCTATTGCGGATATAAATATTGAAGTGTTTAAAAATGATCATACTGAGTGGGCAAGTGTTGCTTCTGATATACCTGTCGAGGAGGGTATTTTATACGGAAACCCATTGAAATTTTTGAGGGACACTGGTTGTACAACTGTCGTAGCCAGAAAAGACTTGGTGCCTGTTGAATGTTTTACTGGTAAACACAGTAGGATTCGATATATGAACAAGAATCTTGTAGAAACTTATCCTTTGGCTGAAATATATATTCAAATCTCCATTTTTCACGGGTACTACCCTTGCTGTGTGCATGGAGGACCCTCTCTATGTTCTCATTATAGGCAGCATTCCTGGAGCAACAAGGTTGGAGGAACCCACATCCGGCGCTGTATTAACGAGAGCTGGGACAAAGATATCTAAATCTGCATTCCGAAAGCAAAAAACGTCAGACTCTAAGATTTCTTGGGACATGGATTCAAAGGAAATCCAGAAAGAGCAAGAAGGGGATCCAAGCTTAAGATCTCTGCGAGATGATGCAAGAACTGGTAAAGCTATTACTAGAGATGGAAAAGGTAAGGCAGTTTTGGAGAGAGGATTATTGTTCAGAATATATTCAGACAGAGGTATTGAACACAAGCAACTAGTATTATCATTTAAGCTTCGAGAGGGTGTGATGAGCATGGCACATGAAGGAATACTTGGAGGTAATTTGGGTGCTGAGAAGACCTTAGGTAGAATAAGGCAGGAATTATACTGGCCAGGTGTTGGGGCAGCAGTAAAGAGATTCTGTCAGTCGTGTGACATTTGTCAGAAAACTTATCCTAGAGGAAAAGTTGGAAAGGTACCTTTGGGAGAGGTACCGCTCATTGACACTCCTTTTAAACGTGTTCCTGTTGACTTGATAGGACCTATTTTTCCAAGAAGTAGTTCTGGTAACAAATATATCCTGACCATGGTTGATTATGCAACCAGATACCCTGAAGCCATAGCCTTACCATCTATCGAAACTGAGCGTGTAGCTGATGCCATGTTGAGTTTCTTTTCCGGAGTCGGGATTCCTGAAGAAATGGTGACTGATAGAGGCAGTCAATTTACATCACAGATGATGGACGGAGTTAGAGGTCTTTTGTCAATCAAGCATCTTCCTACAACCCCTTATCATGCGATGGTGAATGGGCTAGTTGAAAAGTTCAACGGAACGTTGAAATCTATGATTAAAAAGATGTGTGCTGAACAACCTACTACTTGGCATAGATACCTGCCGGCAGTTCTCTTTGCATACCAAGAATCTCCACAAGCAAGCATGGGGTTTTCCCCTTTTGAATTATTTTACGGGAGAACGGTGCGTGGCTCTTTTGCTATTTTGAGAGATTTGTGGGCTAAGGAGAGAAATGAGGAAGAGGTAAGAACTACTTACGATTATGTATTCAACCTTCGAGAAATATTAGAAGAAACTTGTAAGATGGCCCAAGAGGAATTGAGGAAGTCGCAAGGTAAATATAAATTCTTTTATGATAAAAAGGCTAAGAATAGAACATTTAAAAGTGGCAGTGAAATTCCCTTACTATTACCCAAGGCTAATAATAAATTGTTACTTCAGTGGAATGGTCCTTTTCCTGTTGTTGGTGTGAGGGGGAAGATGGATTATGAAATTCAAATAAATGGGAAAAAGAAACTTTATCATGCTAACTTGCTTAAAGCTTACATTCCTAGGAATAAAGCTTCTGTAGAAGGTCGAGAAAGTGGAGGTACAATTGCAGTGGTCGAGGAGGATCCACAGGAGGATTTCTCACCCCTACTAGTGCCTGATACTGGACCTTCACCTACTTGGGAACAAGCCAATCTGAATAAGGAATTGCAGGAAAATTAAAAGCAGAATCTGGAAGCTCTCCTTAGCCGCTACAGAGAGGAAATGTCGGACATTCCCGGGCGCACTCACGTGATCAAACACCAAATCAGGTTGGTAAGAGAAGAAATTGTTAAAGTAGAACCCTACAAAATTCCCTATGCTTTACGCAGAGATGTGAATTCAGAAATAGAATCTATGAAAATTTTGGATATTATTGAGCCTT
>NC_090740.1:85718942-85723942 GCF_036898095.1 Palaemon carinicauda
ATATATATATATATATATATATATATATATATATATATATATATATATATATATATATATATATATATTTATGCTTTAAAAGTGCCCTTTGTGATACCTTTACCGGATTTATTTCAGAGAAGTTGATCATTCTTTTGCTTTATTCAGAGATGACTTCGGTGCTGACTCCTTGCTGAATATAACGTTCACCATAGAAAAGGAGAAAGGAAATAAACTAAATGTGTTGTTCTCTAAACGGCAGGTTATAATACCAAGATATTTAGTTTAAAGGATTTTTACAAGATTAGGCTAGTATAATGCTATCTTAGGTTAGACCCTTTTTTCTTTTACTCACATCCAAATAGCGTTCCTTCCTACATTTAAGTAGGAAACTTATTATCCAAAAATACCTTATTTATGTGAATGTTTTAAGATGAATTTCTTCTTAACCCTGGATAGGTACACTCCTCAGACACCCCTTTAAGGGTATACTCGGTCGCGGGAGACCCCGACGCAAAAAAAAATTCTTGAAAAATCTGTTTTTGCAGTAACCTCCTTTTTTTTGGCAAAAAAAAGTTAATGAATGCTTAAAACTACGGTAAAGATAAATGCTACTCATCTGCAGAAAAACTATTTATTATAGATATTTTAAAAATTTAAGTAGAAAAAAAAGACTTTACATGAAAATTCATAAAAAAAAATTATATATATATATATATACACAAATCCTTTTAGGAATTGATTCTTGAATGTTTAGGACGCATCTTGATGTATTTTGGATGAAGTCGGACTCATGGAGGTGAAGATCTGAAATGAGAAAAAAAGGTAACTTTTTTTGGCCAAAAAAATTTGTCCAAATTTCATGAATTTTTTTGGGTACCCAAATGAAATAGGAAGTTGCTAATTTTTTTTAGGGAATAAACATATGTTATCCTAAAATAGAAATATGTAAAAAAATCTTCATTATTTTGTAAATTACATTTATATCAGGGGCCATATCTAAAGGTCATTTTTTGAGTACTTAGAAATGTCGTAGAAAAATAAATACATTTAATATATAATATGATATTTATGCAGGTAAAAATATACCAAAGTATCAATCAATCAATCAAAAATTCTATAGGGAGCAAGAATATATATAGATAGGGCAACTTACGCTTCGGATATGTCCAAAAAATGGCCGCCAACCACACTGACTCAGACTCCCTAATCTGCCACCCGAAATGAAGGAAGGGTATGTCAATTTCAAGGTGTTATTTACTAATCTAATTATTCTTGGATATGCATAAAAATTGTATGGTGGATTGCTGGATGATTGTCTGACCCCAAAAAAAAATTTTGAAGGGAAATAAAATCGAAAAAAAAAAATATGTAAAACAATATAATATTTTAGCTAGAAAAAATTTGATGATATTCAATCAAAAAAGAAGTAAACAGAATTTTTTCGACAAATAAACATCTAAATGAATCATTGATCTGTGATAGTTCCTTAGTACGTAGTAATTTTGAAAGAATAGAGAAAAAAAGAAAAAGTGGCAATCGCAGGAAAATCGAACACATACCTATATATACGCCATATCTGGCTACAAATAAAGATAGGCATGGGTAGCCAGATCATCTAGAAACCCTTTCTAACACTATAAAAATACAGTTTTGCGACACTACTTGCCAATTCCTTACGGTAACATGACTAAACAAAAAATGAAAAACAAATAAAAAGGGGCACTCGCGGAAAAATGGCCAACATTCTAATATACGGCATTTCAGAAAAAAAAAATCCGCCACGTGCTAGGCAAACCATCAAGGTACATTTTCCGACAAATAAACATCTAAATGAATCATTCCTCTGTGATAGTTCCTTAGTACGTAGTAATTTTGTAAGAAATGAGAAAAAAACGAAAAAGTGGCAATCGCAGGAAAATTGAACACATACCTATATATACGCCATATCTGGCTACAAATAAAGATAGGCATGGGTAGCCAGATCATCTAGAAACACTTTCCAACACTATAAAAATATAAGTTTTGCAACACTACTTGCCAATTCCTTACGGTAACATGACTAAGCAAAAAATGCAAAACAAATAAAAAGGGGCACTCGCGGAAAAATGGCCAACATTCTAATATACGGCATCTCAGATAAAAAAAAAAAAGACATGCACGTGTTAGCCCAACCATCAAGGCACACTTTCTAACAAATAAACATGAAAAAAAATCAATAATATACGGCAATCCCTTACTAGGTAGTAAATTTTTACAAATATTGAAAAAAAAACAGAAATTGGCAACCGCAGGAAAATACCCCACAAACCAATATCTACGGCGTATCTGACAAAAACAAAGTCACGCATGGGTAGCCAGATCATCTAGACACACTTTCCAACACTAAAGAAGCAAAAGTTTTGTGACACTATTTGGCAATTTCTTACGGAAAAATGACTTGGCCAAAAAATGAAAAAAAAAATAAAAAAGGTAAAATGGTCCTCGTGGTGATGAACGACATTTCAACTAAAAAAAAAAAAAAATCATGCACATGGTAGCCAAACAATCCACCAAGACTTTCCACAACTGATAACCTATACAAGTTGCACCATTCTACGACATTTCATAATACGTAATAACTTTGATAATTATGCAAATTACCTTAGAAGGGTAAACTCGGTCGCGCTCGACCCCAACGCGTCTCAGAAATCTAGGAAGGAGTACAGCTACAGCGATGCACATCTGGACACTACTAGAGCGTGTAGGCGAGACACCGACTGCAGGTCGATCACCCACAAATTCAGTCACGGGGGTGAGTCACGTGAGAAAAACCTCTTTTGTTTTGACGCTCGGGGTAACAATAAATAGTTTTTAGACATCTTTATAAATTATTGTATGATTAATTCGGCCAAACTTCAGAAATACCAGTAGTTGCTACACTGGAAAACTGTGTAAGTTTTCCTTTTGTTTATGATGAATTCCCTAGACGAAATATTGCAAAAATCATCCAACAACACTTCTCAGTTGTTAAAGTAAAAATAAATTCCTAAGAACCTTTCACAATTGATTCTCTATTTCATTTTGAAGATTGATTGATTCCTTTGAAATCCTCTGGTGAAACTTACATATATATTTGGCTAAAGTATAAATCAGCGGCCTACCTAAGATCTACTAAGAGATTATGGAATATCAGAACTGGTTCCCATGGACAATATTCGTTAAAATGTTCCTTTCAACGTTAAACACAGAAACATATTCCACTCACTTATGCCATACCTCTTTAATTTAGTTTTGTTGGTGCCGTTCAGTTTTTCATTCCGACTCAGCGTGGTTGGTTCAACTATTCTATTTTATGAATATTTTCCGTTTAATTCATCATTGTTTCTTAGATAATATTTACATTTTCATATGAATTTGTATAAATTTAACTGTTTGATAATGTTATTTATATGTTTAACATTGGTAACCCAGGAGAAAAGGGTTACGGAAATCACAACACACACATACACACACACACACACACACATACATATATATATATATATATATATATATATATATATATATATATATATATATATATATATATATATATATATATATATATATATGTGTGTATGTATATATACACCTATATATATATATATATATATATATATATATATATATATATATATATATATATATATATATATATATATATATAGAGAGAGAGAGAGAGAGAGAGAGAGAGAGAGAGAGAGAGAGAGAGAGAGAGAGAGAGAGCGATTGATGAACGTAAAACATATATTATAGCCATAAAATAATGTAAAGACTTTATTGGACTTAGTACTTTCATTCTATTGGTGACATCAACGGACTCGCAATGAGAATACCTTTTGAAAGAGATCGTATTTATTCAAGATAATGGGAGCCCATGGCTGTCATACGTTTTTACTATTTTTTCCAGTTAGTTGGATTTAGATATGTGGATAATACTGGATTAACAGATGACAGACTAGGGCTTATTTCTAAATTGGGACCATTGGGAGCAGCAATTAAAATAGGATTCAACAATATTTCTTTGTTTGTGTATGGTCATTGACATAGATTATTTTACTAATCGCTGGCCAAGCCAGAGGGAGCCCAGATTATTATCAAGAGATCTTCCAAAGACTGCCGTCTTATGCAGTTTTATTCTGAAATAATTATATTTGGATGCTTGGTAGACGCAGATCAAGACAATCAGAACATGGGATACTATATGCTCTAGTATAACCATTTGAAAAACTAATGTTAATCAAAATATTTTTAAAATACCTTTACAGAATATCTAAACGCTACCCCCATTATAAACTTTTTTTTTTTTTTAATGGGGAATGACGTCTTAAAAAAGAAAAAGAAAAAGAAACCATGAACGGTACGTAGAAGATGCAGCCATGAGTACATAAATTAGACGATAAGCTCACCAGATTTAAAGAAATTGCTAACGAATTCTGCTATCCCAATTATGTCCTTCAAAAGTTAATGAAAAAGATGAGTAAAGTTTTTATAGTGTTCAATTAAAGAAAAGTGAAAGAAAGAATAATGTCCTTTTTTTTTCTTTAGATGGGATTGCATTTTTGAAAGAAAAATACTTCTAGATATTAGGATAGGATTACGATAAAATTATACTCTAAAGATATGTTGAATAAGAAGAGTTCTCTAAGTATTTCTTAATCAGATTGTAACTTTTTTTTTATCAGGCAAACATCCAAAGGCATTCAAGTAAGACTAAAAGAGCATGAGATGGCCATCTCTAAGAGATCTCTTAATATTGCTTTGGCCTCCCAAGTGTTGGATTTTGTCATAAAATCGGGTGTTCAGAGAAAATGAAATAATCCATGTCGTTGACTATACCCAAAGACTATTATTGAATCCATTACAGTAGCTGCTACCAAATGTAAATTCCACTCTGTTATTCCGGATATTTCCTTTCATCTAAATCGTACTTACCTGGAATATTCAAGAAACTAACAGCCGTTGAATCCCCCTCTAATATATAAATATATATATATATA
>NC_090740.1:85733942-85751442 GCF_036898095.1 Palaemon carinicauda
TATATATATATATATATATATATATAAATTGAAGATAAATGTGAATATAAAAGAAGAGGCCATGAGCGAACAAGATGTGAGAATCGATGAATTAGGAAACAAACTTTAGGACCTTTGTTCACATGCATTGAATTACACCTAGACTATCCTTACTGAAAAAAATGACAATCTCGCCATGAACATGGAATCAATTTAAGGCAAAGCTTCAGTCATTGATGGACCGAAAATCAGAGAAAACGACAAATGCTGACAAAGTTCAGAAAAAAAAATCTGTTGGTAACTAAATCAACTAATAGAACAACTAAAATTACTGAAAGAAAACACAAGGTCGGACAGGCATTAAAAGACATTCCTATACTTAACACGAGGTGAACTTCGATTGAAAATGTTGTTGTAAACTTTGCAAATAACATGTTCAGAGAAGAGAGTGGACACAAAATTCAGACATTAGTTGCCGACACTGAAACAAGAAAAATCGGAAAACCAAAACCAAAAGTAATGATATGCAGTGTGTACAATGATGAAGATGATGTAGTTAATGTTTTGATTCAAAGAAATCGTTGCTTTGACCAAATCCAGAATATGGAAGAGAAGATAAGTGTAGTCCTGAAGAAAATTGATTCAGGTGGGGCTTCCCACTATGTGCTGAAATATGATCTTGAAGTTAGGAGGGCTATTCATGATAATGGAGACAATGTTTTGTTACGATGTAGTATTTATAACATACGTGATAGGTACCACATGATCACCTGCTACCACTGCCATAGGTATGGACATCTTAAAGATTGCAAGTTTAAGAATGATGATAAAGTCTATTGGAAATGTTCAGGAAAACTTTTCACCAAGGAGTGTAATTTGCAAGTGTCAAAGTGTATTAAGTCACAAAGTTAAACAACCAAGTGACCACATATTGAATTCTAGAGACTATAAAGCTTATGATTTGGAACTGAAAAGACTTGCAGAAAATACTGATCATGGTTACTAAGGACGTAAGAAGCTGTGGCTATGTAAATATACAATCTGTAGATAATAAAACTATTCAAGTTCTAATAATTGATAAACGAGAAATATTTGGACATACTAGCTTATCTTAAACATGGTTAAATAACTTAGACAAGGCTAAGATCACTGAAATGACATCTTCTTTCACATACCAAGAGAGGGTTAGCTGATGGGGTGTCAGACTATTTATTCATAAAAGTTACTCAAATCAAAGAATGTTAAAAAGAGCTACTGTAATAAGCTTTGAATATATAGAAATAAAATTTATGCAAAAAACAAAAAAAATATCCTTTGTAACAGACTAAAAACCTCCGTAAACAAACACTAATATCTTTTTGGAAGAATTCAGTGCATTCGTTGTGATAATTATCATGGAAAAAAAAAAAAGAATTAGGTCTTTTGTGGAGACTTCAATTATTGGATGGATGACGCACCAAATCCTGATGCTTTGGCATTTACTCAGTTATTAAAATCATATCGACTAGTGAATAATGTTGATTCTACAACTGATTTAACTAGGGATACGTTGGACCTAGTTTTGAGAGATGAAATAAATACTATTGAATCTGATATAAATGTTGAAGAGAAATATACTATCTCCCTAATGCACAAACTTATTACATTTAGTCTACCTTTACAGAAACATGCAATAGCAGGGAAAATAAACTTTAAAAATAGATACTTTTTTTTCTGCAAACATATTTATTGAAGAAGTTATAAAGAAAATAAATGATGCTCTCGACATTCCCTGTTATTATGATAACCAACGTGTGTTTGGAGCTGTGTGTTAACTGTCTTATAACCACTTATGATAAAGTGAGTACGAGTGAATATGATACCATGTGCCCTCCGATAGAAAAGGCTGTAACTGTTAAAGACCAATCTCCTTGGTCTGATGAATAGACTTTGGTGAAAAAGAGGGAAAAAACTCGTAAGGAAAGAAAGTGGAGTCGGTTAAAAACTAAAAGCACATAGGTAGACTAAAAAAACTGCTATGTGTCAATACAACTACCTACTAAGAAAGAAAAAAAGTCAATACTATAAGAGAAAAGTCTTCAAAGCAGCAACAGACATACATAAGTTATATCATCTCCTAAATGGTGTATGTGAAGTGTAAACGAAAAGAAGCTACCTGGTGAATACAGTGACCAGGAACTAGCAAATAATTTTCTAGTATTCTTTAAAAAAAAAAATTGAAAATATAACCAAGTCATTGTAATTACTCAACATCAGATTATCAATAGAGCAAAGAAGGCAAATGCACGATCGATCCTTTGCCAATATCTGGAGTAATTGGAGAGATACACTTTTCTAGTCTAGCGGATCTATTAATGAGAATAGAAAATCAAGCATTGGTGAATGTAAGTTTCCCAAATCTGAGAAAATGGCTATAGTCACACTAGTTCTGAAAAATGCTCTAGACTACCAGGAATTAAGGTCATATAGACCTTTTTTGAATCTATCCATTATTTGAGAAGTACATGAATACGTAATTCTTGAACAACTAGTCAGTCTCTTAGAAGTAATATAAGTTTTGCCTGATAGCCAATCTGCTTACAGAAAACTATGCTCTACGTAGATAGCCAAAAGCTCTGTTGTAAATGATATGCTGGAGATGATGGATGGATATAAATGTGGTATTTTAATATTAGTCGATCTCAGTGTGGCTTTTGATACAGTTGTGCATGAACTACTACTAAAGGATCTACGGTGCATTGGCGTTGAAGATCAAACTTTCGAATACCTAAAAGAAACACTTATTCGTCATATGAACCTTCAAACAGAGGGGTACCCCATTAGGAGTGTAATTGGCCCAATCTTATTCTGCAACTATACTATTGGTCTATCGAAAATACCACAAAGGCATGGTGGGAAGTTCAAATTATTTGCGGATGACACACATTTTTACTTCTCTAAAAATGATAAAGATGACACTACAGAAACTCTAAACCGAATCCTTGATAGTATTAAAGAATGGATGACAATTAGAATACTAGATTTAAATGAAAAAAGAAAAAAAGAAAAAAAAACTGAGTTCATGGCGGTGGGTAAGAGAAACAGCGTGAGAAGCTTAGGTGATATTCAAATAAACATAAATAATGACTCAGTGCCGATATCTAGTAAAGTTCGTGATCTAGGTGTATTTTTTGACTGTAACTTGCCTCTAAATGCCCAAATAAATAATGTAGTAAAAACTGCTGGTTATCATCTAAGAAATATTGTTTTTATAAATAAGTACCTGGATAAAAATTCTGTAAACAAACTTGTGATAAACCTGACTACTGCAACTCCATCTATTAAAATTTACCAAAAGTATAAGTTAAGAAATTACAAAACATAAACAGAGAAGCAAGACAGAAAAAAAGGTGTCCCACCTAGAGAAAGGATCACCCCTATACTAATTAACTTAAACTGGCTGCCGATTAAAGGGTGAATTGAATTTAAAATATTTACAATAACCCACCAAGTAATCAGAACCGGTTGTCTAAAATACTTGAGAGAATTGCTACATATTGCGCAGTAAACAAATCGTGTCGACACGAGAATAGTTTACAGATGGTTTTAAACTATTGGAACCTAGATATATGTCTACTGTAGGCTCCACACCCTTCGCATATGAAGCCCTGAGACTATAAAATAAGCTCCCATGATACATCGGAATAATTGAAGATATTAAGGCTTTCTAGATTAAACTGAAGACTTTTTTTTATTCCATGAGTCGTGTGATAGTGGCGATTCAACAGTAAATGAGCAATGTGTGATATGAAACGTCGATTACTCTGAACGAACTAGATATAATGACAGTGGAGGTCATGTAGAGAGTCCCGTTCTCCCGCTTTATGGGACCGGAAAAGCAGCCGTCAAAGTAGGTAAAAAGTAAGTAAGTAATATGGATTTTTCAAAGTTCATTTCCCAACCAAGGCCAGTCAGTGTGTCTACTACCACTTCAGTATCTAGTAATGTAGTTTTAGGGCTACATAACAGGAAATCATCTACATTTAGTATTAATCTGATGTTGCACTCTTTAAGATCTTTCACAAGTGGCTTAAAATCTTTTGTAAATATATATGGTGCTGTAGAACATCCAGAATTCAACACATTCTAATGGTAACATTAGTCTCTACATTTAAACTCAAAATGTTCCCTGAAGTCACGTCTAATAAATATATGATGAAAAACTTCTTTCATATGAACACTAACATAAGAATCACCATTCCTTACAACATTTGGTATATATGATAAGAGCCCATATCTTGTCTTTCCTACTTTAATAAAGTCAGTGACAAACCTCATATCGCTAATCAATCTGTACTTTTCTTTTCCTTTCTTTCTAGTATATTTTATGTGTGACACACATATGGGATTTTCTAATACTTAACCAATGTATATATCTTTTAGTTATTTCACAATTTCATATTTAAATAAACTCACTAGAATTATAGTTTGCGAATTCCCACTGATGTAGTTCTGACAAAAATGGTAGGGTCACTCAATATTTTAACCAGCCTATTTTGTACTCAGGAGTTGAAATTTATTTTCCTAAGACTGTATATTTTACACCAAATTACACATTACACTCATTGTTTATAACAGTCAAGCTTTAGGGGAAAAAGCAAAACTGAGAAAAGGTAAAATATGGATATTCACTTCACAGGTAACAAATAATCAAATACATTCTAAACTACATTATATAATTAATTCAACGCAGTTTAGTACATATATGCATTATCATTTATTGTTATTATTACTAGCTAAGCTACAACCCTAGTTGGAAAAGCGAGATACTAAAAACACAAGGGCTCCAACCGGAAAAATTAATGCAGTGAGGAAAGGAAATAGATAACGATATAAGAAGTAATGAACAATTACAATAAAGTATTTAATATATATATATATATATATATATATATATATATATATATATATATATATATATATATATATATGTATATATATACATATAAATATATATATATATATATATATATATATATATATATATATATATATATATATATATATATATATATATATACACACACATATATATATATATATATATATATATATATATATATATATATATATATATATATATATATATGTATATATATATATATATATATATATATATATATATATATATATATATATATATATATATATGTATATATATATGCATATATATATATATATATATATATATATATATATATATATATATATATATATATATATGTATATGTATATATATATATATATATATGTATACATATATATATATATATATATATATATATATATATATATATATATATATATATATATATATATATATATATATGTGTGTGTGTGTGTGTGTGTGTATGATACTTGGGCATGTAACTCTACATTTATAATGTATATATAACGGCTTAGCGGCATACAAAAATCAAAGACTGCTTCTCCTCCGACAAGATATCCTGCAGATGGGTTTCAAGATAACAACAGAAAGACATTTACTTTCCTCCCTTTTATTCTTTGGTGTCGACAAGTGTTTCGGATCACTTTCTGACCCTTCTTCAGAACTACATTGAGCTTTGGAACTACACTTTAATATATATATATATATATATATATATATATATATATATATATATATATATATATATATATATATATATATATATATATATATATATATATATATATATATATATATATATATATATATATATATATATATATAATCAACGGCTGTTACTAACTCACTAGGGAACAGGAAATTCTGACATATCCTTTCACACTCGCCTGTTTAGAATTTTTCTATGACAGTTTATCCCTTGCTTTTTGTGCAATTACTAGGGACCTAATCTGTTGTTCCTAAAGTTCATCTATTATATGTCATTCTCATTATATGTACTTCTCATTCTGTTTTTTTTATACGTTGTTAGAATATCCTCTACTTTAGATTGCATTCACATTCATGTTGATTTTTCTTTTCACTCTTTTAATATCATTTCCGTTATCATTATTTCCATTGCACTTTGAGTTATAACTAGCTTTTGTTCTAAGGCTATATTAATGCATTTGAATCCTGGAAAGATCATCTGATGAAATATTTCTCCCTTTAGAGAAAATGACATTTAATATTTGATAATCTCGTGTTGTTTACCAAAAGCTTACCACCTCATGCTAATGCTTCTTTTAGGCATACTCTGAAGAGTTTAAGAGGAATATGGTATTCCTGTCTAATTTATATCATGGTTTGTGATTCCTCCCATAAGTCATTAAACACAACTATGGTTATACACAAATCATAAGTTTTTAAGGTTTCTCCCAATAAAAAAAAATTTCCTATATTTCCACAATATAAATTCTTAATAACTTCTAGGCGTGCTGTGAATAGTTGAATCGTTATAGTGTCTCCTTGTGTAACTTCTTTCTCAAATAGAAATTTGTAATTATCCCTCTGTAGTTTTACGTTTGAGATGATTCCTGTATAGATACCATCTATTACTTGTCATTGAAGGGCCTTTATTGCTCATGAAGTTTTGAAAAAAAAAAAAAATCCTCATAATGTATAAATGAAAACTGGTTTGCCATAATCTCTTGATTTTTCAATTAGTTGGTTAATTACATGGATGTGGTCAGTTGTTGAATGCCATCTTCTAAACCCGGCCTGCTCTCTTGGTTGATTGAAGAATAGCTGTTCTTCTATATCACCTAATGTGTTCTTTTTAAATATTTCTTGTATTACTACCAGTAAACGTTTTGGGCGGTAATTTTTCAGGTATTTTGTGTCTCATTTGTGAATCAGTATAATAATAACATTTTTCCAAGCTATATGTATATAACATTCTTGGAAACATTCTGTGTAAAGTTTAGGGACTTTTACTACAGTGAAATTGCCTCCATCTATTACTAAATAAATTGTTAGGCCAACTTCTCCTGCTCTCTTCCTTCTGTGCATGCTTTTTTAATGCTTTCTTCACCTCTGTTGTTACTTTTATTACTTACTAGGACATTTCTTTATTGATATTGGAAAAGTTTATTTTTATATAACTCTTGTGTATCATTATAAAGAAATCTGCAGTTTTTATGAATCTACCTCTTTTTTTTTTTATAGTACCTAAATCAGACTCTGAAGCAAAAATCTGTTGGCATCATGCTGCAAGTCTTCTTTTTTATCAATTTAATGCTTCTCCCTGTCTTTGGTTTCCTCATACATTTTTTCCGATTTTGGTTACGAATGTCTTTGGTTTTAGTTAGTTTATTATTTTTTATTTTTCTACTTTTTTTCAGCTCTCTTGGATTTTACTCCCATATCTGATTTTCGCCGTTTTCCGATACTTTTCCTTGATTTTATATAGGCACTTCTCCACCTACCTCTCGTGCTGATTCCAATACACAAAGGTACTGTTTATTTCTTTTTTTATTCACTTGCTTCCATTTCATCATGTAGCTGCGAGTACTTATTGTACGGTATTCTGCATTGCTAAACTAAATTTATCAGATTTTTTTCTTATTACAGGACTGTGTTTTAATTTTTAAGGTTATTTTTTCCTCTTTCTATCCTTAGTTCTGTACAAACTATATTTATCAACATTCTATGGTCATTTGATTTTAACTTATTGCCATCGCCAAAATTTTTTTGCGAAGGTTATGTATTCACCAATTTATGTTTGTCTGTTTGTGAATAACTTTACGCAAAGAAAAACTACAGTACCGATTTTTTTAAAACTTGGTAGTCAAATTGGATATGACCAAAGACGAAATCTGTAACATTTCAGATGTAGACAACCAAAGTCTTCGAAATGTTATACTATAGATCTATCCTTGGGTCATATCCCATATGTCCACCAAGATTCACTGAAGTTGGTTCAGTAGTTTCGGGGTGATTTGTTCAGAAACTAAAAATCAACATTGTGCATACTTGTACTTAAAAGTACTTTATCCAAAATGTTACAGTTTCATCCTTGGGTCATACCTAACGACTACCAAGTTTAGGTAAAACCAGTAAACAGTAATACATCTTCAACTAAAATAATTTCGATTTTTGTTTCAATATTCTGGCTTCTCCATCTTGTTTTTTTATGGGATTTTTTTTTCAAATAAAAAAGGTGTTCAAAATTTTAATATCGTTTCTTTCAGCAAATTCTACAATCATGTCTTCACTGTCATTCAACGTTCCCACTACAAAACTACATACAGCTGATTCTCTTTTCATTTGACCTACTTTGGCATTGGAATTATAAAAAAAAAAAAAAAAATGAATTTCATCTTTTGCTTCTTTCAAAGATATGTCCAGCTCTTCATAAAATAGTTTATATTCCTTTCTCTCCAATGGACGTTATTGTTTCATACGTTTGATTGGTCTTTAGTTTATACTTATTATTTAGCTAGATAATTAACAGTGCAATTCTATTAATAGTACTATAAAAATTTCCTATTACCGGGAAAAATCTTATTCATTAAAAAATCTGTGACGGGCCGAGAGAGGAGTTGTGAATTCAAAGGCAGATTGGAAACGACTGAATTATTTATTAAGGAACACTCTTCTTTATATACAAAACCTCAAGGCAACAGGACATGACCTGTTCGAGAGACAGATAATGTTACTGAGCAAATCGGACACATGATCATTCAGGTTCTTTTTAGTGCGAGGGAAGAGCGCAGATACAATTATAATATATACAAAATAATTATGTACAATTGTGTGACACACGGTTGGTACATGGCTCCCCCCCTAAAAATGACATACTGTACATGTTAAATAGGGCGCCCTGATCTAGAGAGGCGAACTGTAGGCGGGTCATCTGGCAAAAGATAAGCAGGTTTTAGACGATCAATGGAGACCCAGTCTCCTTTGCCCCGAATGTTCAGGAGGAATGCTTTCGGACTGCGTCGGATCACAAGGAAAGGGCCCGTGTAAGGGGGCGTTAGTGGTGGCTTGCTGGTGTCGTTGCGCAGAAAGACGTGCGTTGCAGAGTGCAAGTCTGTTGGTATGTGATACTTCGTTGGGGGCTTGTAAGTCTGGCGGCACGGAGTAAATTTTCCCACAACGTGACGTATGCGCTGGAGATCGTCTGAGGAGTTTGTAGAAGGAAAAAATTCGGCAGGGACGACCAACGGGTCGCCATACACCATTTCGGCTGCCGAGACGTCAAGGGCGTCTTTAGGAGTGGTCCTTAGTCCAAGGAGGACCCAGGGAAGCTGAGTAAACCAATTGCAATCCTTGCAGCGGGACATCAAAGCTGCTTTGAGGGTGCGATGAAAACGTTCAACCATTCCATTGGCAGCATGGTTGTAGGCCGTTGTCTGATGTAGGGTGATGCCCAGGAGATTCGCTAATGACGTCCATAATTGAGAGGTGAAAGTTGTTCCCCTGTCAGAAGTAATATGCTCAGGGATACCGAATCTTGAAATCCATCCAGAGAGTAAGGCAGATGTACATGAGGCGGACGTTGCAGTTTCCATGGGAATGGCTTCAGGCCAACGAGTGGAGCGGTCGATGACGGTAAACAGGTAACGATGTCCTTGTGATGTGGGTAGGGGGCCTACAACGTCGACGTGAATGTGTGCGAAACGACGCTGAGGGTGAGGAAAGGTGCCCACTCCTGAATCCGTGTGTCGATGTACTTTGGAAGTTTGGCAAGAAGTACAGGCGCAGACCCAATCCTTAGCAACCTTAGAAATGCCGTGCCAAATGAACTTTGCCTTCAGTAGCTGTGCAGTAGAACGGCACGAGGGATGTGAAAGGCCGTGGATAAAATCAAACACCTGTCGGCGCATGGGAGCAGGAATCCAAGGTCGCGGTCTACCAGTACTGACGTCACAGAGGAGGGTGGTGTTGGAGTCTTTGAGGGGAAAACTCCCAACGGAGGGACGTGCAGGATGTCCTACAAGCTTGATACTCTGGATCCTTTCGTTGGGCTTCAGCCAGGGCGTTGTAATCCAATCCCAGTTGAACGGCAGCCAACGTGTTTCTTGACAGGGCATCGGCAACGGGATTCATTTTCCCAGGGACGTATTGGAGGGTGCAATTGTATTCAGCCACGGCGGAGAGATGTCGGCGTTGACGGGCGGTCCAGGCGTCAGACTGTCGAGTGAAGGCGTGCACCAGAGGCATGTGGTCTGTACGAATAACGAAGGGCGTACCTTCTAAGAAATGGCGAAAGTGACGGACAGCCAAGTGCACCGCCAGCAATTCTCGATCGAAGGTAAAATAATCCGATTCTTCCTTGGACAGTTTTGTTCTGAAGAAAGCCAATGGGCTTGGCGAGCCTTTGACCACCTGCTCGAGCACTGCACCAATAGCGACGTCGCTGGCATCGGTGGAGAGAAGGAGAGGGGTGTGTGGAATAGGAAAAGTGAGAGCCGCAGCAGTTGATAGGGCCTTCTTTGCATTGCAGAAGGCTGATTCTTGAAGGGGACCCCACTTCAGGTCCTTTGGCTTGCCCTTGAGGGAGGCGTAGAGGGGAGCAAGAGTGGCGGCAATGGCTGGCAGAAAACGGTGATAATAGTTGATCATGCCCAAGAATTCCTGCAGAGCTTTGACGGTCGAGGGCGTGGGGAAAGAATGAACGGCTGCTACCTTCTCAGGGAGGGGATGGACTCCTTCATGAGTGATACGGTGCCCTAAGAACGACACTTCGTTGGCGCCAAAGGTACACTTGTCGTACCGGACTACAAGGCCGTTTTGTTGCAGGCGGTCGAGCACGATGCGCAGGTGACGGAGGTGTTCCTCTTTTGAGGAGGAGAACACAAGCATGTCGTCCACATAACATACACAGAAAGGGAGGTCCCCTAAGATGCCATCCATGAGACGTTGAAACGTTGCCCCAGCATTACGAAGGCCAAAACAGGAGTAATTGAAGGTGTATGTGCCAAACGGAGTGGTGATGGCGGTCTTGGGGATGTCTTCTGGGTTCATAGGCACCTGATAATACCCCTTCAGGAAATCGAGCGTAGAGAAAACCTTCGCTTTGTGCAGGTAGGAGGTTACATCGGCAATGTTTGGGAGGGGGTAGTGATCCGGTTCTGTTTGCATGTTCAGGCGCCTGTAATCCCCGCACGGACGGAAGGAGCCGTCTTTCTTCAGAACGATGTGTAAGGGTGACGACCATGGGCTGGAGGCCTTTTGGCAAAGGCCCATTTTCTCCATTTCGGCGAACATCTGTTTGGCGGCTGCCAATCGTTCTGGTGCTAGACGTCGGAATTTTGCGAAGACTGGGGGTCCCGTCGTCTTGATATGGTGATAAATACCGTGCTTGGCAGGAACCGTGGGCGTTTGGCGAAGTTCTGGACGGAAAACCTCCGGGTACAACGTGAGGAGGTGGGCGTAGGCATCCGTGGGTGCGCTGATGTGGAGAGCGAGGTTAGAGGGGGCGGGTTGAAGAGGTGTCGACAAGTACGAGTCTGCGTTGACCAATCGTCGGTGGGCGACATCGACCAAAAGGTGGAAATGAGAGAGGAAATCTGCACCGAGGATTGGCATTTTGACGTCAGCAACGAGAAACTTCCAATTGAATTTCCCGTTTCCGAACGATAATGTGAGGTTTTCGTAACCGTAGGTGGGTATCGCAGATCCGTTGGCAGCTACCAAGCGGACGTCGGCAGATGTAGATAGACTACGTTGTGCCTTGAAGAGTTTCCTTGGCAAAAGAGAACGACAAGCACCCGTGTCTACCAAAAATCGCACGCCCGTTCCTGCATCCTGTAAAAAGAAAAGATTGGAAACATGGGAGGCCACCCCCACAAGCGATGGCCTACTTACACGTTTTTTGGCCACTGACAATCTTTGGCACATTTCCTCGCGGTTGCCCCGAATCTGAAGTGGTAGTAGCAAAACTGCGGCGGATGGGAGGTAGAAAGTGGCTGTAGAAGTCGTTCGTTGGGGCGTGAGCGATTGGTGGGTGGTGGGCGGCTTTGTCGCCGCTTCGGCACGTCACGGGGTAGGCGTGTATGTCCTACGGCATTCATGTCAGCTTCGGTTGACGTTGAATAGGCATCCTCGTCGTCAGGGGTGGAGGCGTTGATGGAGGTCTTGAAGTGGCTGTCCATAAGGGCGTCGGCTTTGGTCATCAAGTCCTTTATGGGTAAACTATCGACATCGGGTATGGCAGCGCGCACAGGTTCAGGTAAACGGCGTATCCAAAGGGCACGGAGTAGGTTCACCTCACGAGAGAGCCGTCTGCGGCAGGATGAAGGCGAGCGATACTGGTCATTTCCCTGAGGGCAAGCGAAGCCCTTTGATCCCCCAACGGTTGTTGCGAGAGCTGAAAAAGCTTTGCTATACGGGCGGCTGGCGACGGCGAGTACTGCTGCAGAAGGTATGATTTGAGGTCGTCATATGCTATTGGGGTGTCTCCTTGTTCACAAAGCCAGTCGGATATTTCTGGGAAGGTGTCCTCGGGTATCGCCGCGAGAACATAATCCGCTTTAGTGGTTGAGCGAGTCACGCCCCTGATACGAAACTGGACTTCTGCGCGCTGAAACCAAGCAAACGCCTCTCCGCTGGCAAACGATGAAAGTTTGAATGGAGCGGCCGCAGCACCAACTGCCGTAGAGGCCGCCATAGTACCAACGATGAAGGGGCGAGGGGGTGGGGGTGGAAGGCGGTGGGAGCGAGTCGACTTCCGGGGTCACCAATATGACGGGCCGAGAGAGGAGTTGTGAATTCAAAGGCAGATTGGAAACGACTAAATTATTTATTAAGGAACACTCTTCTTTATATACAAAACCTCAAGGCAACAGGACATGACATGTTCGAGAGACAGATAATGTTACTGAGCAAAACGGAGACATGATCATTCAGGTTCTTTTTAGTGCGAGGGAAGAGCGCAGATACAACCATAATATATACAAAATAATTATGTACAATTGTGTGACACACGGTTGGTACAAATCCATTCAATCTTCTTTGTTTCTTTCATGTCCTCTCACACTAAATATATGGTCCTCTCTTAATTCCATATAGTCTTCGCCATTTCTTCTAATTTTACTCAATGACTTAATTTATTAATTCATTTATTATAGCTCCAATAGTAACACAGACAGATCATCCATATTATTATTATTATTATTATTATTACTATTATTATTATTATTATTATTATTATTATTATTATTATTATTATTGATGTTATGAATATCATTATCATTATTATTTACTATATTATTATTATTATTATTATTATTATTATTATTATTGATGTTATGAATATCATTATCATTATTATTTACTATATTATTATTATTATTATTATTATTATTATTATTATTATTATTATTATTATTATTATTATTATAAGGTAAGCTGAAACATTACATAGCAAAGAAAGATGCTGTAAGCCAAAGGGACCGAACAGGGAAATCAGCTAGCGAGGAAATGAAATGAGAAATGAGATAGACTACAAGTAGAGTAATTAGCAATCAAATTGATATATTGTAAGATCAGTAAGATGTATATAAACTACAAAAACTTAAGGAAACATAAGGAAGAGAAATAAGGCAGAATAGTGTGCAGGAGTGTATCGTCAAACAAAAAAACTCTAACACAAAACATTGGAAAACCATGGTAAATTGGCTATAGCACTACCCAAGACTAGATTTTGGAGTGTCCGTTTCCTAGATGATTTGCTTTTCAAAGATAGAATCTCTTTTACGCATACAAAGAGGAAAGTGGCCACGAAACCGTTGCAGTCCAGATGTTAGCCCCTTAATCGAAGAGGAATTGTTTGTTAATCTCGATTTTGTAGGTGTATGAGGAGAGGGAACCTGGTCAGAATATGCCTATGTGTTGGTAAAAGAAAATGACCAGTAACCAAAGAGAGGGATCCAAAGTATTACTGCCAATATATTCAAAGTGACCAATAACTATCTGCTCTGTAAGTTGCAAGGTTTTGTTTTCAAAGGTCGCCAGTTCTTCGTGTATATATATATATATATATATATATATATATATATATATATATATATATATATATATATATATATATATATATATATATATATATATATATATATATATATATATATATATATATATATATATGTGTGTGTGTATATATATATATATATATATATATATATATATATATATATATATATATATATATATATATATATATATATATATATATATATATATATATATATATATATATATATATATATATACAGTGGTACCTCCACATGCGAATTTAATCCCTCCTACAACCGACTTCGGATGTAGAAAATGTTCGGATGTAGAAACAATTTTTCCCATAAGAATACATTGAAATAGGATTAATCCGTGGTTGAGCCCAAAAACCTATGATAACTCCTAAATAAATTACTACATATAATTACACATGACAATATGGACTCTAAATTAGATAATAGACATGTAAAAAAGAATAATTATCAAGAAATAATAAATAAGAAACGGGTTATAAGCGTCACTTTACCTTAGAAAGTCCAGCGCAGGTGTTGGTCTTGCTACGCAGAGAGGAGATGGACGAACGGCGAAGAGGTAGAGAGGTTAACTACAATAAACGTAAACTACCGTAACTTATTCTAACTTACACTAAGTGAACTTTAACCTAACTTAGCTTATTTATTTTTTAATTTTTACATTTTCTTTTTTTTTCTTTTTGATGATTAAATTTAATCACTTTCACTCTCCACTTAAAATTGACAGAATTTTTTTCTCTTCAATCTTTGCCATTTTCTTTATTTCACTTTCTTTCGCTTCACTCTTTGCAGTTTTCTTTGAACCACTTCCTTCCTCTTCATTACGAGTTCACTTCGTAGTTTTTTTAAAGAAACTATCGATAGAAAGTTGCTCGGTACAGCTTTTCAGAATGTTTCGAAAATAAATTAGGGAAACATCATCAAACAGCGCAACTACAAGACAAACCTGCAATTTCTTTGGATGGTATTTATCGATGAAGTCGACCACGTCTTGATATTTTCCTAACACCTCTTTTATTTGCGCCAAATCTAACACATGTTCTACATCCTCGATCCCTTCCTTGTCATCACTCATATGCTCAGATATAGCGTGGAATTCCTTGAGCTCCTCTGTAGTAGTAAGTTCGTCGTGATGTTCTTTTGCTAGTTCACTGACACGAACGCTACGCTCATGCTTTTCAATAATTCCTTGCTATACTTCTAAAGAGAGCATTTCCTTATTTCTTTTCTCATTACTACCACTACCACTTGCAAAACTAAGCCTTTTAGGCCCCATGATTTACCGAAAATACCGTAAAAGGATGAATATAAAAAATCATGATTAAAACACATTTAATAGCAGAATGCACAGGGCACAACCACATGAAGCAGACGAGAACAGAGGAATGTCCCAAGCCACCCTAATTGAGAGTCCCTCCGAGGTAGAAATGCTGCCTTCTATCGACGAAAATAAAAAATACATCTGGCGCTATGAGTACCATCTACGTGCATGGGTATTGTTTACTTCGGGTGTCGAAAAAAAATTCGGGTGTAGAGTAGGAACGTGTTTGAATTGTACTTTGCGTGTCGAAAAATTTGGATACAACCGGTACGACGAAAATTGCTTACTTCGTGTGTCGAAATATAATTCGGGTGTAGAGTCGAAAAATTGCTTGAATTTTACTTCAGATATTGGAAAATTCAGATGTAGATACGTTCGTGTGTCGAGGTTCCACTATATATATATATATATATATATATATATATATATATATATATATATATATATATATATATATATATATATATATATATATATATATATATATATATATATATATATATATATATATATATATATATATATATATATATATATATATATATATATATATATATATATATATATATGTGTGAGTGTATATATATATATATATATATATATATATATATATATATATATATATATATATATATATATATATATATATATATATATATATATATATATATATATGTGTGAGTGTATATATATATATATATATATATATATATATATATATATATATATATATATATATATATATATATATATATATATATATATATATATATATATATATATATATATATATATATCTGTGTGTATATATATATATATATATATATATATATATATATATATATATATATATATATATATATATATATATATATATATATATATATATATATATATGTACACACACACACACACACACATATATATATATATATATATATATATATATATATATATATATATATATGTATATATATATATACATATACATATGCCAAAGGCACTTCCCCCAATTTTGGGGGGTAGCCGACATCAACAAGAAACAAAACAAAAAGGGGACCTCTACTCTCTACGTTCCTCCAGCCTAACCAGGGACTCAGCGAAGTTCAGCTGGTACTGCTAGGGTGCCACAGCCCAACCTCCCACATTTCCACCACAGATGAAGCTTCATACTGCTGAGTCCCCTACTGCTGCTACCTCCGCGGTCATCTAAGCCACCGGAGGAAGCAGCAGGGCCTACCGGAACTGCGTCACAATCGCTCGCCATTCATTCCTATTTCTAGCACGCTCTCTTGCCTCTCTCACATTTATCCTCCTATCACTCAGAGCTTTCTTCACACCATCCATCCACCCAAACCTTGGCCTTCCTCTTGTACTTCTCCCATCAACTCTTGCATTCATCACCTTCTTTAGCAGACAGCCATTTTCCATTCTCTCAACATGGCCAAACCACCTCAACACATTCATATCCACTCTAGCTGCTAACTCATTTCTTACACCCGTTCTCACCCTCAACACTTCGTTCCTAACCCTATCTACTCGAGATACACCAGCCATACTCCTCAGACACTTCATCTCAAACACATTCAATTTCTGTCTCTCCATCACTTTCATTCCCCACAACTCCGATCCATACATCACAGTTGGTACAATCACTTTCTCATATAGAACTCTCTTTACATTCATGCCCAAACCTCTATTTTTTACTACTCCCTTAACTGCCCCCAACAATTTGCAACCTTCATTGACTCTCTGACGTACATCTGCTTCCACTCCACCATTTGCTGCAACAACAGACCCCAAGTACTTAAACTGATCCACCTCCTCAAGTAATTCTCCATTCAACATGACATTCAACCTTGCACCACCTTCCCTTCTCGTACATCTCATAACCTTACTCTTACCCACATTAACTCTCAACTTCCTTCTCTCACACACTCTTCCAAATTCTGTCACTAGTCGGTCAAGCTTCTATTCTGTGTCTGCTACCAGTACGGTATCATCCGCAAACAACAACTGATTTACCTCCCATTCATGATCATTCTCGCCTACCAGTTTTAATTCTCGTCCAAGCACGCGAGCATTCACCTCTCTCACCACTCCATCAACATACAAGTTAAGCAACCAGGGCGACATCACACATCCCTGTCTCATACCCACTCTCACCGGAAACCAATCGCTCACTTCATTTCCTATTCTAACACATGCTTTACTACCTTTGTAGAAACTTTTCACTGC
>NC_090740.1:85756442-85758942 GCF_036898095.1 Palaemon carinicauda
TGTGGCATTTCAGCCGTTTCATGCTGGGTAGGGCTTTTTGTTTTAAAATTGGCGCAATGACTCTCACGAATAACAATATATATATATATATATATATATATATATATATATATATATATATATATATATATATATATATATATATATATACATGGATATATATATATATATATATATATATATATATATATATATATATATATATATATATATATATATATATATACATACACACACACACACACACACATATATATATATATATATATATATATATATATATATATATATATATATATATATATATATATATATATATATATATATATAAATATATATATATAACTATTATATCACACTAGATATTTGAGATATAACTTTACCAATAGAAATAAAGAAAAACCTGACTGTAAGAAATGTAATAGTCCACAAAAATAGACGCGCAAAAGACATGAAAAATAATCCGTTCAATAAGTTTACCCTTCTTAATGTATAAAATGTTTACAAAGATCACTTTAAGCCAAATAGGAAGACAGCTTCATTTTAATGAGCCAAGAGAGTAAGCAGGCTTTAGTAGTTGGTACTCAACAAATGACCATATCCATGTTATTAACATCGTATGATAAACCACTATGTATTAGCTTCATAGACTGGGAGAAAGCTTTTGTTCGGTTAAAAAAAAAAAAAAAAAAAAAAAAAAAAAAAAAAAAAAAAAAAAAAAAAAAAAAAAAAACATCAGTAATAATGAAAGCCATTCAAAAATAAGAAATATAAAAATCACATATTAGAATAGTTGAAGAAATCCATAAAGGAAGTACAGAAATCATGAATCTAAATAAAGAGTTTGAGAAAATTCCGTTTGAGGAAGGGGTTAAACAGGGACACACAATCTCTCCTAAACTATCCACACCATGTCTCGAAGAAGTTTTTAGGAAGTTAGATTTGGGGAAATGTAGCAAATAATATTAATGGGGAATCACTTAACAACTTAGGATTTGAAGATGACATACTCACTTTACTTTGATTACTGCTTTTCCAGTCCCATACAGCAAGGGAACCCCACTATCTACAGGACCTTCACTGTCGTTTCACCTTGTTCGTTCAGAGTATTCAACATTTCATATCACATATATTTCATTTACTGTTAAATCATTATTGTCAAAAAACTCATGAAATTAGAAAGTCTTCAGTTTCCTCTTGAAAGTCTTGATGTCTTAAATCCTTTGGATGTTTCGTGGGAGCTTATTATATTGTCTCTGGTCCCAATATTTAAAGGTTTTGGAGCCTAAAGTAGACATATATCGCAGTCCAACAGTTTTCAGCCATATGTAACTATTCTCGTGTCGACATGATTTGTTGGCTTCGCAATGTGTAGCAATTCTCTGAAGTATTTTGGACGCCTGATTCTGATAACTTGGTGGGTTATTGTACATACTTTGAATTCAATTCTCGCTTTAATCGGCAGCCAGTTTAAATCGATTAGTATAGGGGTGATCCTTTCTCTAGGTGGGACACCTTTTATCAGTCTTGCTCCTTTGTTTATTATGCTTTGTAATTTCTTAAGTAGCACTTTTGGTAAATTGTAGTAAATAGAGTTGCAGTAGTAAGTCCTGGTAGTAACACAGTATATAAAATTTTTTTTTCTTTTTTACAGAATTTTCGTCTAGGTACTTTTTTTATAAATGAAGTATTTCTTAAATGATAACCAGCAGTTTTATTACATTACTTCTATTGTCATTTAGAGACAGGTTGCAGTCAAGAAATACACCTAGAACTCGAACTTTACTGGATATCGGCACCGAGTCATTATTTATGTTCATTTGAATATCACCTAAGTCTCTCACACCGTTTCTCTTGCCCGCCACCGTGAATTCAGTTTTGTTTTTATTTAATTTTAGTTGTTTAAATGTCATAAATTCTCTAACACTATCAAGGATCCGATTTAGAGTTTCAGTAGCGTCATGTGTATCATTTATGGAGAAGTAAAATTGTATCATCTGCAAATAGTTTAAGCTCTACGCCATGCATTTGTAACATTTTCGATAGACCAATATTATAGATGCAGAATAAGATTAGGCTAAGTACACTCCCCTGGGGTTCCCCTCTGTTTAAGGGTTCATTTGATGAATAAGAGTTTCTAATTTGTATTTATTAATTTCTACCAGTCAAGTAGTCTTTTAGGTATTTGAAGGTTTGATCTTCAACGCCGATGTACCGTAGATTATTTAGTAGCAGTTCATGCACCACTGTATCAAAACCAGCACTGATATCAAGCAGTATTAAGGTACTACATTTATTTCCATCCATCATTTCTAGCATATCATTTACAGCAGTGCAGATGGCTTTCTCCGTAGAGTTTAGTTTTCTTTAAGCAGATTGGTTGTCGAGCAAAGCTTCTATTACTTTCAAGTTGCTGACTAGTTGTTAAAAAATTACATATGCTAGCACTTTTGAGATAAGGGATAGATTAGAAATAGGTCTACAGTATATGAGCTTAATT
>NC_090740.1:85766442-85771442 GCF_036898095.1 Palaemon carinicauda
TATAATATGTCCTCTCCTAAGTGACTCTGTTCCCCAATGCGTCAATGTAGGTAGTAGGTTGGGCAAGGACCAGCCACCCGTTGAGATACTACCACTAGAAAGTTATTGGGTCTTTTTACTGGCCAGTCAGTACTAAATGGATCCTTCTCTCTGGTTACGGTTCATTTTCCCTTTGCCTACACGCACACACACACTGAATAATCTGGCCTATTCTTTACATACTGTCCTCTGTCCTCATACACCTGACAACACAGACTATCAAATAATTCTTCTTCCCTCAAGGGGTTAACTACTGCATTGTAATTGTTCAGTGGCCACTTTCCTCTTTGTAAGGGTAGAAGAGACTCTAGCTATGGTAAGCAGCTCTTCTAGGAGGACACTCCAAAATCAAACCATTATTCTCTAGTCTTGGGTAATACTATAACCTCTGTACAATGGTCTTCCATTGTCTTGTTTTAGAGTTTTCTTGTTCGAGGGAACACTCGAGCACACTCTTCTATCTCATTTCTCTTCCTATTGTTTTGTTAAATTTTAGTTTATATAGGAGGTATTTATTTTAATGTTGTTATTCTTCCTGAAATACTTTATTTTTCCTTTTTTCCTTTCCTCACTGAGCTATTTTCCTTGTTGGAGCCCCTGGGCTTATAGCCTCCTGCTTTTTCAACTAGGGTTGTAGCTTAGCAAGTAATAATAAATATAGCAATAATAATAATGTGTCAAAAAGATATATAATACGAAATTGTGATTTTGAAATCATTGTGTTGAGGTAGGTGTTGGCATTGTGTAAAGTTTTGGTAACTGGCTCTGTAAGAAGGCTAGGTATTTGTTTTGTGATTTGTTTTTCTATTTTTCATTGAATGTCCAACTTAGATTTTTTATTTGGATTTAATTTCAAGTGAGACAATAGACTATAATTTTTGCAAGTGCTATTTCTTTTCTTAGTCCAAGGTTTATCCAAATTTAACATTTAAAGTCAAGAATTTATATAATTTTCAGATCGTAACACTTTGTTCTTAATCTAAATTTTTTCAGTTATAATATTTTGGGTGATTTATTTTAATAATATGTAAATTGCTTTTAGTTATTTATTTTATATAGAATATACTTTTTATTGCATAGTGTATTATTGAAATCACCGTTGTTTACCAATAAAATCTGGTCGCATCCTGTAGAAGAAACATAGTAAGTCATAAATAATTCTTAGGGGTAATTACCCAGTTTAGTTTGGAGTGTATTTAATTAACCCTGCATACGTAATGTGGACCCCATGCGGGGACCGGGCCCACGAGCAGAACCATATTTCTCAAGATTTGACGGGATATTTCAGCTTTTCCCGATGGGTCGAGGTGCACGGAGTCAGTTTCTGTTGTGATTCGATCAAGGACGGACGTGTCAAGTTGAGCTCCAAGAATCTGCTGGCTCATAGCCCTTCAAATTTTTCTTGGTCACCAGATAGAGGTACCTTATTACCGAACAAAGTACAATCCTTAAAATTGTATACTTTTACATTTTGATAAATATCTCACAGTGTTATTTATAAAAGTTAATATTTTGAGTTAGCAATGGTGACTGGTGTTGCCATATTGTGAGTTGGTTACCATGAGGCTTTGTTGCCACGTGTGCCGGTAAATAAGTGAAAACTAAAGTGTGTTTTTTTTTCTTTCCAGTTTTCAAAGATGCCAAAAAGATTCCCATCAAGGAAGGAAATTGAGGCCTTTTTGGAATCTGATAGTGATGCTGAAACCAATGTGGACAAGGCTACCTACCAAAAGTCCGGTGATATGCCCGAGAAAGACGCCATAGCTGTGTCACATGGCAGCTACATTTCCCGCTCGCCAAGATCCTTCTATTCAACCTCATCCAACACCTCTTTGGAATCTGTGTCTCCCCTGGGCCTTGCTTCTTGTCGTCGAGTGAAGAGAAAGGTGATACCGACTTCCAAGAGGAGTAAAGGGAAGATTTTAAGCAACAACGATGAAGAAGACGTCGATGACCAGCAGCTGAACTAGACCCCCTTCAGGAGTCCCTCTGGGAAGGCCTCCGTCTCATCATCATCAAGGTTTCAAAATATTTGGGATACCTCTTCGATACAAGAAGAATCCTTTGTGTTGCCTTCAGTTTCAGTGCCTTTAGTATCAGTGCCTTTAGCATCAGTGACTTCAATATCACTGCCTTCAGTATCATTACCAGTGCCATTGACCGAAGGCAGCGTGAAATTTAGTGCGGTGTTAGTTCCCTTAAGTAATGTGGGGGATGGGATGTCAGTGCAAATGATGTTGCAGAGTTCTGAAAAGTCATTCCAGTTTCATACATCCTAGAATGGCACCCCTGTGCCATCAACCAGTGCCACGTCTGCGCCATCAGCCAGCGCCACCCCTGAGCCATCAACCAGTGCCACCCCTGTGCCATCTATCAGTTCCACCACTGTGCCATACATCAGTTCCCCCCCTGTGCCATCACCCAGTGCCACCCCTAATCCAGTGCCACCTCTTACTACCAATAAAATAAAGAGCAGGAAAAGAGCATGAGGCCCTTCATATGGCAGTGCTGGGTCCGCGATTGTGTTTAATGATATAGAAACCTATAGGGCCAGGGATGGAATGTTTGGCACTGGGATCCCAGCCCGAGATTGGCCAAGGTTGCGGGCCCCACATAGTGCCATCATTGTCATTGATAGAGTGAGCAAAGAGATTTAGAAACCTATATAATCTTTTTGAACTCTTTATTTCGGATGAGGCGTTGGCAGCAACTGCTGTTTATACAAATAATGAGATTGTGGCTTTCAGAGCTAAATATAAAGTTCGAAGAGCCACAACAGAGGATACCGGCATCAGTAAACAAAAGGCTATAATTGGCATCCTTGTAAGATCAAGTTTGAAGAATGACAATCATGTGTCTGTTGGCCAAATGTTTGCGCCATTTGAAGGATGTTCCCTATACAGAAGCACAATGAGTAATGCAAGAATTGCCTTCCTAAGGAGGGTCTTCAGGTTTGACAACCCCTAGACACAAGCACAAAGGATACAATTGGACAGGCTGGTGCCTATCAGGACCATCTAGGATAGTTTTGTTGATCCATGCAAGATTGTTTATGTGCCTGTCTCTCATCTAATCATTGATGAACAGTTGGTGCCATTCCGTGGGAAACCCCATTCTAGATGTACATCCCGAATAAGTCTGCAAAGTAAGTATTTCTGTTCTTATTAATGTTGTTAGTGTTTTGTAATTATTATTATTATTATTATTATTATTATTATTATTATTATTATTATTATTATTATTATTATTATTGTTATTATTATTTTTATTATTATTATTATTATCATTATTATTATTATTATTTTTATTATTATTATTATTATTATCATCATGGATTTTTCCCTAGATATTTACCTGACATTGCATTGCATATTTACTTAACTGTTTTTGTTTCTAGATTTACTTACGTGTCATTCTAGTTCATATATACTGTAATTGTTTTAATTTTTCATTTATTATTCATGATGTAATTTATTTGCAATAATAATTACTTACCTCACATTCCATTGCATACATGGTGTTTTTTTTTTTTTTTTTTAGATTTGCTTACCTGTCATTTCCGTCTATATATAAATGTTTTAATTTTTAATTATTTATTGTCTATTTTATTTGCAATTACATTTACTTACCTGTCATTCTATTGAATACTTGGTAGTTTTTTTTCTTTTCTAGATATGCTTACCTGCCATTTTCGTTCATATATAATTGTTTTAACTTCTCATTATTTATTATCTATTCTATTTGCAATCACATTTACTTACCCGTCATTCACAGTCTTAGAGATTTGTTTACCTGTAATTCTTGTGTATATTTGCTCTATTGTTTTAGAATTTTACTAAATAGTGTCTTCTTTGATATATACGGAATGAAGCTAGTAATGATATGCGATGCTGACACGCATTTTTTATGCAATGCCATTCCATACCTGGGCAAGGGGACTGTGGACCTCTCGACTTACAAAACTCATGGAGAGTTTTACATAATGGAATTGACTTCCCCATATCCACAACATGGTCTAGTGGTAACGACAGACAACTGGTTCAGCTGCCTTCAAGTTGCAAAAGCTTTGAAGAAGAAAGGTCTCGACTTTATTGGGTCAATAAAGGAATAGCCTTATCTCCCAAAGCCACTTTCTACGATGAAGATTAAAGTAGGTGAGTCAATTGCTATGTACCACTATGGGAAGAACGTGACCCTTATCTCCCACCAAGCAATCAGCACCAAGAGGGTACAACTCCTAAGCAGTATCCATCATAAACCTTCCATAATAGAAAAGGTGAAGACTGACCGACAAATGTTTTATAATGCTACAAAAGTATGTGTAGACACCTTTGACCAGTTATGTGCCAACACTTCTGGCTTCAGAAGCACCAGAAGATGACCCTTGTGTTTTTTCTTCAACATCGTATACATGATATACACCAATGCATATATCTTGCACCAGGTCCAAGCAGCAGGGACAAAGCCATTGACGAGGCATGCATTTGGGTTGGAGGTGGTTGATCATCTGACTAGGAGGTGAGCTGTTTACATGCTCCAAGCAAAGACCTTGCCCAGGGAGCTGAGGTACACCATTAGCTCATTATTTAGTGGAGACCCTGAAATATCATCACATACTGACTCTTGAATGAGCACCGAAGTTGGCTTGAATAAGAGGAACAGATGCCACATATGTCCTCGTTCCTCAAACAAGATATCAAGGTTTTTCTTTTTGTGTGTGTGTGTATGTGTGTGCAGTTCTAGAAATATACGTGCCCAGAACACTATATCATCACTTGCATAAACTACATTCAAAATTGAGGTAGGAACACGAAATTTTTTATCCTTTCTTACAACTTTTCAATTATTTATGTATATTTGGTATACACATATAATTTTAGTCTTATATTGATTTCTGATAGAGTAATAGGGAAAATGCCTTAATCAAATGGTCCTCTAAAAAAATTTTTATTTATTTTTTT
>NC_090740.1:85776442-85793942 GCF_036898095.1 Palaemon carinicauda
GGTATAAAAAAAAGGGAAGAAACAGCAGCAGGTAAATTTGTCGTAGGCACAGACATGAAATGCTATTAGAATTTGTTGAAATAAACAATCTTGATTCGTGAATATCTTTTTTTTTATGATACAATACATAGAAAGTTGATATGGAAGGCCAAAAGGAGAAACGAAAAACAAAATAGATTCTCTTCTCTGTGGAAAAAAGTTAATATAGTTAAAGATGAAACCTTTTTAACAAGTTAACGTCGAGAGACTATAGAATTGTTTGAAGCAAAATTTGTCTAGATCTAAGGAAATGAAATAAAAAAACTAATTTCAAGAAAGAAAATAAATATTCCTGTAAAATGAAAATTATCAAAAAGACTAAAATCCTAATATACAAAATTTAGATATCCGAGAAAATCCTAGAAAGACGAAAAAGAACTAACAGACCTACAAAAGCCATAAACATCCTGACCAAAATTGAGGAAATGCTAAAGAAATGGATGATAATCAATATGAAGTAAAGAAAACTTCGAACAGTGTGCCATCAGAGGTTTGCTTTAAAAAAAGAAAAAGGAGACATATGAACAAAAAAAGATATAGTGATAAGAATTGTAGAGGATTTCATTTAATACTATACTGATACAAGAAATAATTTTGCCAGTAGAACTAATTAATGACGTCTGTCGGCACCAATGATAAAAGTAGAAGTAGTGAAGAAAGCTCTAAAAGGCACGGACAGAGGAAAAACAGCAGATGATGGCCGAACAGTATATAAGATATTTAAAAAGATCATATTTGTCCAAATAGAAAGATTAAGCTTCCATCAACCAAGAGAGCAGCCAAGGTTTAGAAGCTTCTGCTCAATAGCTGACCATATCCATGTAATTAACTTGCAAATGGAAAAATCAACAAAATGTGAAATCCCACTGTGTATTTTTATAGACTACGAGAAAGATTTTAATTCGGATAAAACTTCAGCAGTACTTAAAGCCTTTTAAAGGCAAGGATTATATGAATTGTTTTTTAGGACACTTGAATATATATATGTAGGTAGTAGGTTGGCCAGGGCACCAGCCGCCCGTTGAGATACTACCACTAGAGAGGTATTGGATCCTTTGACTGGCCAGACAGTAATGCATTGGATCCCTCTCTCTGGTCACGGCTTATTTTTTCTTTGCCAACACTTACACAGAATAGTTTGGCCTATTCTTTACATATTCTCGTCTTTCCTCATACACCTGACAACAATGAGATACTTAACACTTCTTCACCCAAGGGGTTAATTACTCTACTGCAATTTGTTCAGTGTACTTTCCTCTTGGTAAGGGTAGAAGAGACTCTTTAGCTGTGGTAAGCAGCTCTTCTAGGAGAAGGACACTCCAATATTAAACCACTGTTCTCTAGTCTTGGGTAGTGCCATAGCCTCTGTACCATGGTCTTCCACTGTCTTGGGTTGGAGTTCTCTTGCTTGAGGGTACACTCAGGCACACTATTCTATCTTATTTTTTTTTTCTTCCTCTTGTTTTTTTGAAATGGTGTGTTGGGCAGGCTTAATAGAAGGGCCATGGATGCCTGGTGGTTTATCAAGAGGTTGTCTTTTCCTTTTTCTGATTCTTTTTCTTCTCAAAACCATCCTTACTGTCCTCCCTTCAGTTGAAGTGGCTATCCTGGAGGGTATTTAGCCTTGCATGGTGTATCGGCTCCTCCATGTTGACCAGTTTTTCCGACTTTTTACTATAGTCTATGGGAATCATCAATCACTTTGTTTATAATTCTGTACGTATTGTTTTTGTTATAATTCTTGTTAATCTAGTTTTTAAGTATGATGTCTCTTTTTTATTTCTATTAATTCTTATGCTGTCTGGAGACATTGAGCGAAATCCGGGACCAGTACGTCCTAGATTTCGTCAATGTCGTCTTTTGTATTGCAATATTCGTGGTCTTCATGCAAATATCCAAGACCTTACAGTTGCGTCCAGACAGTATGATATTCTTTTGTGCTCAGAAACTTTGGTTTCTAATATGAGGCACTCATCTGAGCTCCTTATAACTGGTTTTAAGAAGCCAATAATGTTGAAACGTGATGCCATCCCTAGGGCCAGGGGAATGGCGGTGTATATTAGGACCAAGTACCCTGCTTCTCATAAGTCCTGCTATCAATGTGGATGTCATGAGATTCAGGTAATAAAAGTTTGTGGCAGGCATAACAACTTTTATTTATGTTCGATCTACCGGAATCCAGACATGGATGATTCTATCTTCGATTGTCTTCTTACCATTATGGCTAAGATACAAGAAGATGATAGAAAGGCTTCTTTTGTCTTTGTTGGTGATTTTAATGCTCACCATAGGGAGTGGTTAAGTTCTATCTCTCCTACCAATCGCCATGGCTTAAGAGCTTTAGACTTTGCCTCTGAATCACGCTGTGAGCAAATCATAAATGAAGCTACTCACAGGTCTGGTAATTGCTTGGACCTTGTATACACTGACTCCCCTGGCGTTATAACTGGTAAGGTTGGTTCTCCAGTCGGGACATCTGATCATGCCTTGATTTCATTATTAGTGAAGACTGAGCAGCCTGTCCCTGATATATCATATTCTTGTAAAATTTATATGAAATCCCAAGCAGACTGGAATGGGATTTTACATGATCTTTTGTTCTTGAATTGGTCACAATTATATAATAGTGTAGATCCTGTTGTCCCTTTGAATGAGAATCTAGTCAACATAATTGATAGGCGTATCCCTTCTCGTGTGCTAAGGTACCGAGTGAAGGACAAACCGTGGTTCAATGATGATTGTAGACGTGCTTTTTTGGAGAAGCAGGAGGCCTATCAACTTTGGAAGGGTAACAGATCAGATTTGACCTGGAACAACTATACTCAGCTTCGAGCTTTTGCTCGGAGAGTTTATGCCTCAACTGAAAAGGAGTACAATTTAACCATAAAAGAAACACTTTCTGGTACAACTCAGGAACATAAATGGTGGTCTACCCTCAAATCTGCACTCTTTGGTGTAGATGCAACAGTTCCTCCTTTACTTAAACCAGATGGCTCAGTCACTCACTGTCCAAAGGAAAAGGCAACCCTTTTGGCTGATGTTTTTGACAGTAAACAGAGTAATGAAAAACTTGAACTTCCTCATTCCTGTTTTCCTGAGGCTAAACTACCTAGTTTAGCTTTTCGATCTCGTGAGATTAAAGCTCTGTTGATGGACCTTGATGCTTATGGAGGTGTAGACCCAAATGGTATTTTTCCTTTGTTTTTTATAAAGACAGCAGATTTCTTAGCTCCAAAGTTATCTGTTATTTTGCGCAAGTTAGCAAGAAGAGGAGCTTTCAGCACTAGTTGGAGAATTGGTAATGTTACTCCTCTATGTAAATGTGTTTGTGGTAGCTCAAGTCCCACTGATTACCGCCCAATTTCCATAACTCCCATATTATCTAAAGTTTTTGAACGTCTTCTGGCAAAACGTCTTAATAGGTTTGCTGAAGGTAATCATCTACTCCCTAGTTTGCAATTTGGTTTTCGTAAAGGCCTTGGAGCATGTGATGCCCTTCTTACAATCTCCAATGCTGTACAGAAATCCCTTGATTGTGGTCGGGAAGTTCGTATGATTGGCCTTGATTTTAGTGCTGCCTTTGACCGTGTTAATCATGAGGCCCTTGTTTTCAAACTGAAACAGTTGGGAGTGGGTGGGTCGTTTCTTAGCATTATTATTGATTTTTTAAGTAATAGATCTCAAAGAGTTGTTGTTGATGGGCACCATAGTGATTATAGGAATGTGATATCCGGTGTTCCACAGGGTAGTGTTCTTGGCCCATTACTTTTCATACTATATACACATGACATGTGGTTTGGCCTAGAAAACAAGCTTGTTGCATATGCAGATGGTGCTACTCTCTTTGCATCAATTCCATCCCCTGAATGTAGATCTAGGGTTGGTGAATCCCTTAATAGAGATTTAGCTAGAATTAGTGCATGGTGCAAATTATGGGGTATGAAGTTGAATCCTAACAAAACTCAAAGTATGATTGTAAGTAGGTCAAGGACGGTGGTTCCTCAACATCCGGATCTCAGTATTGATAATGTTTCTTTAAATATGTATGACTCTTTCAAAATTTTAGGTGTGATTCTCGACAGTAAATTTACTTTTGAGAAACATATAAGGTCTGTGTCTTCTTCAATTTCACAAAAAATAGGCTTATTGAGAAAGTCTTTCAAGATTTTCGGTGATCAATCTATTCTGAAGAAGTGTTTTAATTCTTTCATTCTACCTTGTTTTGAGTATTGTTCTCCTGTCTGGTCTTCAGCTGCTGATTCTCATCTTAATTTGTTGGACAGAAACTTACGGTCTATTAAATTTCTTATTCCTGATCTAGATATTAATCTCTGGCACCGTCGTTCAATTAGTTCATTATGTATGTTGCATAAGATTTTTCACAACTCTGACCATCCTTTACATTCAGATCTCCCTGGACAATACTATCCTGTTCGTAATACTAGGCAGGCAGTTAATTCTAATAGCCAGGCCTTCTCCATCACGAGGCTCAATACTACGCAGTACTCTAGAAGTTTTATTCCAGCTGTGACCAAGTTGTGGAATGATCTTCCTAATCGGGTGGTTGAATCAGTAGAACTTCAAAAGTTCAAAGTTGGAGCAAATGCTTTTTTGTTGACCAGGCGGACATAGTCTTTTTATAGTTTATTTATGACATATTTGTTTTTGATGTTGTTGATAGTTTATTATATGACATGTCTGTTTTGACGTTGTTTCTTATTTTAGAATGATTTATTGTTAATTTGTTCTCTTCATTTATTTATTTCCTTATTTCCTTTCCTCACTGGGCTATTTTTCCCTGTTGGAGCCCCTGGGCTTATAGCATCTTGCTTTTCCAACTAGGGTTGTAGCTTGGATAGTAATATTAATAATAATAATAATAATAATAATAATAATATATATATATATATATATATATATATATATATATATATATATATATACATATATATATATATATATATATATATATATATATATATATATATATATATATATATATATATATATATATATATATATATATATATATATATATATATATATATATAATATATATATATATATATATATATATATATATATATATATATATATATATATATATATATATATATATATATATATATATATATATATATACAGGAAGTACAGCATTTCTAAAATATATAGAGAGTAAGAAAATACAAATTAAGAAAGGAGCTAGACAATGAGATCTCTTCTCTCCTAAATTAATCGCAGTGTACCTATAAGTTTTTTAAGAATTTATATTGGAAACTGTAGTAATTAAAATCAATGAAAAATACCTTAACAAATTTAGATTTGTAGAGGACATATTTCTCTTAATTGAATCATAGGAAGAATTGCAAAAGATGATAGAAGATTAGAATAAAGCAACCAGAAATGTAAGAGAGAAAATAGTTATGTGTAAAACTAAGACAAGTTTCAATGAAAATGCAGAGAAGCAATAAATTAGTGTTAAATTCGGACCTCTAAGAGATTGTTTGGCGTCAATGACTTTACATCACAGGATGCCTGAAAACTCTCAATCAATAGATTTAGAGATTGTTAGCAAATATACGTACTTATGACAAACAGCAATTCTTTCCCAAGGATAAGGATAAGATGGAAATATTCTGGTAAAGGGAATTGGAATGTGATATGTAATTTGTCCACTGCGGTCCCAAGGCCAACATACATTGGGACAAGGAGATGTGTAACCTTGTAGAGGTGCAGTGGCTTAAGCCTACCATAAGACTGCTTGGGGGTTATGTTGGAACCTCTGTGACCTATTAGGAAGCAAAAGGCTTATGGATGGTACGAATTAACAGCTCTGAGGGCTCACGACAGGCCTAGCAAGCCGGTGAGCCGCTATAAATTGCTCATGAACCGCACGACTTGCTTCAGGACGGACCCATTGATCAAAGGATGCCCGGGCACATCCTGACTCGGAATGTTATTGGACATGGACAAGGAAGTGGAGCTTTGAGATTGGGAACAATTAATCTAAGTACTTTGCGAGGTAAGGAGGAGGAGGTAATCATGATGATGGAGGAGAGAAATATAGACATTTTGGGACTCTGTGAAACCCGTTTACCAGGAGAAGGAACAAAACTATTGCATAACAATTACCAATTACTTTACAAAGGTGGAAGAGCTGCACGACACGGAGTAGGCTTTATTGTGAGGGAAGAGCTAGCTGGAAAAATTAGTCATGTAAATTACAAGAGTGATAGGATTATTGGCCTTTCCTTTAAGTTGGGAATGTTTAAAGCCAGTATAATTCAGGTGTATGCACCACAGCAGGGCCGCCCTCAAGAAGAAAAGGAAGAATTCTACAGAGATCTGCAGGAAGTAAAAGATTCTGTCCCATATGTAGAGAATGTATTAATAATTGGAGACATGAATGGACATATTGGGCAAGACAGGACAGGCATAGAGAGAATATTAGGAGCGTTTAGCATTGGAGACAGAAATAGAGAAGGAGAAAACATAATTGATTTCTGCATGCAGAACCAGATGTCCATAATGAACTCTTTCTATAATCATAGAGACAGCCACAAGTGGACGTGGTATCGATGGAACTCGGCCTTAGGAGTATACACTGAAAAATCAATGATTGACTTGGCAATAACAAATAACAAAAATATGGTAAGAGATGTAAAAAGTATTCCCTCTGTGTCATTCGATTCAGATCACAGGCTTCTCCTAATTAAATTAAAGACAGTGAAACCTAAACCAATTAAAAGCCAAGTGAGAGAAAGATTTATCCTAGAGAATATGAGAGAAGAGGAATGCTTAGTTAGATATCAAAACGAAATCAGTAGAGCTAAACAAATGCAACAGGAGAGCAACGACCCAAATGAAAAATGGAGACACTTTAAGATGGCTGTAGTAGGCGCTGCTAATAATACAGTGCAGAAGAAAAGAGTTCGAGGTAGGAGGAAAAAACAAACTGCTTGGTGGACTCCCACACTTAAGTCCGCTGTTACAAATAAAATGAAACTTTTCAGAAAATGGATGAAAACTTTGAGCTTGGAAGATCACAATAATTATAAAGAAGCCTTGAGAGAAACAGAAAGAATAAAAGCTCAAACAAAAAGAGAAACCTGGGAAAGAATAGGAGAAGACCTAGGAAATGATCTCCAAGGCACTAGAAAACTCATATATAACACTGCTAAAAACTATAGAAAGGGAAGCCAACCACCCACTTATGTAATCAAAGACCCTATGGATGGGACAATTTTAACCGAACCCCGAGAAATTGAATTAGGATGGAAGCATCACTTTGAAACACTACTAAACAATGAAAATGATGACCTTGAAGAACATGTAGAATTTGATGTGGTTGGGGATGCAGAACCTGACATAACGACACAGGAAGTAAAAAGTGCCCTCAAGAGGATGAGAAATGGTAAGGCCCCTGGAGTGGATACAATACCTGCAGAGCTCCTTAAAAACATGGGTGAGGATGGAGTCATTTGGCTGCTGGAACTAATCGACATACTCTGGAATGGACAAATACCACCCGAAGACTGGAGAAGAGATCTAATATGCCCAATCTATAAAAAAGGTGACAAGACAAATTACAGCAATTATAGAGGAATATCCCTAATGTCACACGCTTTTAAAGTATATGAAAGAATACTTGAAACCAGATTGAGAGGATATGTTGAACCAAAGCTGGGGGAATGGCAAAGTGGTTTTCGGCAAGGAAGAGGGACAACCGATATGATTTTTTCACTCAAGATGATATTCGAGAAAAGCTGGGAATGGAACAGGGACAGATATATTGCTTTTATAGACCTAGAAAAGGCTTTTGATAGAGTACCAAGAATGAAAATATGGGATGCCCTAAAAGACCCTTACTATGGAATCCCTGAGAAACTTATAAGAGCAATTTATAACACCTATCAAAACATCAAATCCAGAGTAAAAACAAATCAAGAGAATGAAGATTGGTTTGAAATTAAATCAGGAGTAAGACAGGGCAGCGTCCTTTCTCCACTTCTTTTTATATTGTTCCTAGACAAATGTATGAGGGAACGAGGCGAGGACGAAGCTGAAGATATGATCATCAACCTTCTGTATGCAGATGACCACGCAATGATAGCCCCCAACGCAGAAGCTCTCTAAGAAAACGTCAACAACTGGAATGCGATCTTAACAGCAAATGGAATGCGGATCAACAAGGATAACACAGAGATTATGCACCTATCACGAACACCAAACAACGTAGATGTAGAATTAGAAGGTCATACATTGAAACAGTGTAGAAATTTCAAATACTTAGGAGTGGAGTTTTGTGACCAAAACGATCCAAAACTGGAAATAACTACCCGAGTTCAGAAATTTAGTAACAATTTGTATCTGCTCTACCCACTAATGAAAGACAGAAACATACCTCGCAAAGTGAAAACCATAATATACCTAGCTATTTTAAGACCAATATTGACTTATGGCCATGAATCATGGACATTAACATCAAGAACTAGAAGCCAACTCCAAGCAGCTGAAATGAAAGCCTTAAGACTCATAAAAGGTGTGACAAGACTGGATAGACTACGAAATGAAGATATTAGAAGAGAACTGGGAGTGGAGGGGATTCTGGATTTTGTGGAGAGAGGACAGCTTAGATGGTTTGGACATGTCAAAAGAATGGAGGAAGAGCGATATCCTGTAAGGTTTTTGGAATGGACACCAGAAGGAAGGAGACCGGTAGGAAGACCAAAACTGAAATGGCTACAAAACATAGAGAGAGGAGTAGAGAGGAGAGGCTTCAGTTTGCGGGAAGTTGATGAGATGAGGCTCTATGAGGATCGCCAAGAATGGAGACAGTTCTTGAAGCAGGACGACTGACAGGCCTGGAGGCCTACCTGGCGTCTGGTGAGAAAGGTGAGAATATGTAATTTGTCACTATTTATAAAAAGAAAAGTATTTAATCAGTTTGTCCAACCAGAATTAAGTTAATCATCAGAAACTTGGAGCCACATTAAAGCCTTAAAACGTAAGCTAAATACAGCTCAAAAAGCTATGAAAAAAAAATGGAGCAACATGGATATGAGAGCAAACTAAAGTCCAGTATGTTTTAACATGTAAGAAGAAGAAATAGACAAGGGCAAGATATATAATAAAAATGACAGACAATAAATGGACATGAAGTATAACAGAAAGATCTCTGGAAAGACGCTGCAAAATAAGCATGGATAGGAAGAGAAGACTTACAAATTGATAAGCTAAGAAAAAGTGTGATATTCGACGCGGAAAAATAAGACCATGAGCAGACGTTATTCGAAGGACTTGTCTGAGGCTTTCGTCCTATAATGGTCTACTTATGGCTGTTGGGATCATGTATATATATATATATATATATATATATATATATATATATATATATATATATATATATATATATATATATATATATATATGTGTGTGTGTGTGTGTATATATATATATATATATATATATATATATATATATATATATATATATATATATATATATATATATATATATATATATATACAGTGTATATATATATATATATATATATATATATATATATATATATATATATATATATATATATATATATATATATATATATATATATATATATATATATATACAGTGTATATATATATATATATATATATATATATATATATATATATATATATATATATATATATATATATATATATATATATGTGTGTGTGTGTGTGTGTGTGTGTGTGTGTGTGTATGTAGTAGGTTGGCCAAGGCACCATCCACCTGTTGAGATAATACCGCTAGAGAGTTATTGAGTAATTTGACTGGCTAGACAGTACTACATTTGACTACTCTCTGAGGTCATGGCTAGTTTTCTTTTTTTTTTTTTTTTCTTTTAGTTGCCCACACATACACAAGAATAGTGGGGCTTATTCTATACACATTTTCCTTTGTCATCGTACACCTAATAACACTGAAAATACCAAGCAATTCTTCTCTATCAATGTTTTGTATTGCTATACCATCTGTCGTTACTTACAATAACGACATGGGAAATCAATTGTTATTGAATATCTATGTTCATATTGTATATGGAAAATGTTCTTTTTGCGTTGAGTGGAAATGTGCAGGTTTCTGTACAAATGAAGGTTTTGTTTATATTTAATGGTAATAAGCATTGTTACCAAGGAATATTGTCTTGTAAATAGTTGTATAAGTGGTTAACAATGCGATATAAGTAGTTTGAATAGTTTCGTTCGGTTTGCGTTGAATAGTTGGTTTCTCTAATTTTGTTGCTGTCTATCACTTCTCAAGTCTCGACGTTGTAGTGTAGTCCTCAGTGGACTTAATCAGGATGAAGAGAATTTCATTTGATTAACGAAGCCGTTCCTTCCCAGCATTTAATTAAGTGGATGAATTAGTCAACTGAAGTTTGGATGAGTATCATATAATATTTAGTTACCTTGGATGGGATAATTCGCTAGGGATATGCATATCTGTGCGTGGGATTCCGTGACTGGGTAAAGTCAAATATTTATATGTGGTATCGTGGTTTACCCGTGCCTATTGTAATCCGAACTCAGTAAGAACTTCATATGAAACCAAGTAAGTAATAATTGGGACAAAAGCTCAATAGAATATAGTATGACCATTTATCTTTGTAACACAACGCAATGAATTCCTAATGTAAAGAAAGGGTCTTGGGTTCTGTTAACGAATCTGGTAATTGGTAATTTTGTGAATGACTGAAGTCATTATATGTTGTTGCTTGTTTGACCCTAATAGGTAACGAAATTTGGTGCCGTGACCAGGATTTGTGAGATTTTTCGATAATTTCTAAAGTTTGTACACCGGTCATATAACAATATTTTGGTTTAGTCACATATACGATTAATACCGTTGGTGATTATATTGGACATTTACGCAGGGTTTTCCTGATAATAACTATGTTGTGTTGATTTTTTGCTGTAAATGCCTACCCTCCCTAACCTTGTTGAATCCTTTTGTTTTTGCGTGTTTCTTTAAATTGGTATGCAGTATCCTGTTTACATAACCAGGCGGGGTTAACCCTTTTTCTTTGTGTGGTGTCGTAAAAAACAGTAAATAGTTTTTTTCCGCGCTATTTGTAGGTTAGAGGCATTTCAGGCTTGATTAAAACGGTTTCTAATATGAAGTTCGATTAAGGCCTTGTCCTGCTTGCCTTAAGTCTTAAATTTTGTTTTGTTACTTTCCTTTACTTTGAATTAATGTAAATTTTCTCTTGTTAGAATATCTCTCATTTAACAATTCAATAATGAAACGTAAAGTAGCTATTGTGGGACATTCTCATGTCACCCACATTTAGAGTTTTTTTTTTTTTTGTGGTAGATCGCCATTATTTGAATCTTTAGAATATAGGACATTTGGTAGACCAGCGGCTGTTACAACCAACCTTATGACACCTGGCCTGATAACAGAACTTACTACCTATGGGCCTAGTATCACTATCTTGTTCATAGGTAGCAATGACTTAGAGGTACCAGGAGATAACCCTAACCTGGTGAATAGTGTTCACAAAAATATTCTAGGATTGGTAGAGAGGCTACATACAATCAATAATTCAGAAGTTTTTGTTATGTTAATAGAAATACGTAAATCACCATCTAGAACCTCTGCCGAAAACTATCAAAAGAGAAAAAATTGTTTAAACAGGAAATTAAAGCGAGATACAAGAATTAAGGTGATCCCTACTTTATTATCAGAAGGTGATATAGCCAGAGATGGGATTCATTTCAATCATAAAAGCTACAAGGCGTTGGCTCAACGTATTTGCATTGAGTCAAACAAATATGTGAAAAGTAAAGGATGGTAGAAGGTGTGTAGGATCGTGGTCCTTCCCCTTCAGATTTAGGGCTGGGATAAGTATAGGACAGGGCCTGCACATTCCACTACGCACGTATAATAAAATTTCTCCTTTTCATTTTTTAATTTGCGTGAAAATTATTGGGTGGGGAGTCACCTTTGTTAAAATTTGCTAATTTAAAATTTTTTAACCCAGTTATTATAGTTGGATGCATATTTATTATTTATCAAAAATTTTAATATATTGTATTTGTATTGTTTGAGTTTGGTCTTGTCACAATGGAGTCGTTGAAGCGTAGACGTGGCGGTTATAAATCCGTTATCACAGGTTTTATTGGGAAGATGACCGAAATGATCGATTCAACAGATATTGATGCTATAACTTCCCTTAGGGATTTTATTTTAGATAATTTGAACCAAGTTCTTGCTTTGGATGAAAAAATTTTGGATTTAGTTAAAGAAGAAGAAATGTCTGATGAAATGATAAATCAAGCTGAATATGCAAGAGACGTCCGTGCACATATCGGCAAACTCAATAGCTCTATTACTTACAATTTGAAGTTACTAAATCCTCTAACGCAACCACCACCACTACCCACAGCCAGTATTAGATTACCCAAACTGGATCTTCCATATTACTCTGGAGATATATTAGAATGGAATTCCTTCTAGGAACTATACGAGGTGTCAGTACACCAGCGGAAAGACTTGGAACCAATTCAGAAGTTTTCATATTTACGAAGTGCCCTCATAGGAGAAGCTTTGAAATTAATCTCGGGATTTAAATTTGAGGCTGCCAATTATCCACAAGCTGTAGCTCTTCTCCTATCCACTAATGGAAAGAGATATGAAATAAAGCATGTTCTGGTGAGAAGATTGCTAGAAATGCAGTCTCCTGCTGCCAATTCAGAATCATTGCAAACTTTCAGAGCTAATTTTGAATGCTCAATAAGATCGCTGGAAAGTGAAAGGCTGGAATTAAATGAACTTTATGTTATTTTGCTCTATACCAAATTGCCTCAAAGCATGAGTAAGACTGTTAAGCGTAGGTGTGGAGACGATTGGTTGGTATTAGACACCTTTAGGAAATACCTAAAAGAGGATATTTGCAATCTAAGAACTTTTGTTTCAACTGATGTAAATAAAATTGAAACTCTGTCGTCAATATCTGCATTCACGGTAAATCCATCCCAAGCTGTTAGACCGAAAACCAAGGGAAATGTGAATAAGTCCAGTCATCAGCAATCCACAAGATGTGTTCTTTGTGATAAAGAACATTTGTGGACTGAGTGCAAAACTTGCGCAACCAGAGATGAAAGGTTGAATCGTATCCGAGCTTTGCAGTTATGTTTTGTGTGTGCTTCTAAGAAGCCTTTTAGTGTGGATTGTGACAAATCAAGTTGCAATAATGGTTGTAATTTGAGACATCATCGCATCTTGTGTGATAGGGACCAAACAACAAAGCAAAGCAAGAATAAACAAAGTGGTGTACAAGTGGGAACACTATCAGTAAATGAGCAGGAGAAACCAAATAAATCAGGTAAGCAATCCATATTACCAACAGCAAAAATTCCTCTGAAAGGGAAGAAAGGTCAAATGGTACGACTTAGAGGGCTGTTGGATACTTGTGCCGAGAGAACATTTATTAAAATATCGGCACTAGAGAGACTGCAATATAGGTCCAAAGGAGTTGAAAAGATTGCCTTGAGAGGTTATCTAGCTAGTAAACCTGTTCATGAATACGAGTTGATAAGCGTCGCCATACCGCATAAAGGCAAGTTGATAATAATGGACTGCATAATGGTGGATGAGCTGCCAGAATATGCGAAGAAATTCGACGTTAAGAGAAGTTTGAAGTCGTTATGTAAAACTAAGATCATCTTAGCTGATAAAGATTTTGATTTGCCTGTTGAGAATCAATCAACTATTGAATTGTTGATAAGGGTTGATAATGTTTATAATATTTTGCATCCAGGGTTCAAAAGGGTTAGAAATTTAATATTGTTGCCGACCATATTTGGTTATGTGGGGTCAGGCACATGTAGTGCTCCCCCACTAGGGAAACTCAGTTGACAATTTTGAAGCTATCTGTACAAACTGAAGGAATTGAAGCTACTCATAATGAAAATCCCAAGACTGATCTGGACGCATTGTGGAGTTTGGATAGACTGGGAATAGATTGCAGTGAGTTGCGAGAACAAGACCAGAGGGTCTTAAAGGACTTTGAGAGTACTATAACCTATTCTGAAATTGATAAACAGTATGTTGTGGCGTTGCCATGGAGAACCAATAGATTCAGATTGAAGACAAATTTTGGTTTAGCCATGAGTACACTTCGACAGCAGAGCAACAAGTTTCAGAAGGATGTGGATTACTTGGATCATTATCAGAAAATCTTGCAAGAGCAAGAAGATAGAGGATTCATTGAAAGGGTAATCTATAATAAATCTGATGTGGATTGTCATTACTTGGCACATCATGGAGTGCTTAAAGACAGTGCCACTACTCCAATAAGAATAGTGTTTGATTGCTCATCAATATAAGGTAAAAATGGATTAAGCCTGAATGATTGTCTATGGACTGGACCACACGTAACGGCTGATCTACTCAGAGTCCTGCTGCAGTTTAGAACTAACACCTTTTCTTGCATTAGTGATATTGAGAAGGCATTTTTAATGGTACAGTTACGTGAAGAAGATCGCAATTATACACGTTTTTTATGGTTGGAAAATCCAACAGATCCTAATAGTAAATTAATAGTATACAGATTTAGAGTAGTATTATTTGGAGCTACATGCTCACCTTTTCTTCTAAATGCAACTATCAAGCATCACTTGTCCACTGTGGTCTCGTGGTTACCCCGGTCCAAGACAGTGGATGTAGTGGAAAGACTGAAGAAAGGTTTGTACGTAGATAATTTGCAATTTACGGTTAATGGTGAATCTGAGTTGATGGATTTATATTTTAATGCCAAAAAAATACTTGCTCAGGCTCACTTATATTTGAAGGAGTGGGTTAGCAATAGCGAGTCTATACAAACTATTGCTGCTGCTAATCAAATTGAAGCCAAACAAAACCAAATTCATAAAGTATTGGGATTGAATTGGGATATAATTAAAGACGTTTTAACTATCAATCCAACTCATATTAATAGATTGAGTCAAACAAAGAGAGAGATTCTTAGTGCCGTTGCCCAAATATACGATCCATTGGGATTTCTTCTCCCCGTTACTATGAAAGCAAGGATATCTTTGCAGAAATTGTGGAAGGAACATCTGGATTGGGACGAACAACTCGCCAACCCGCTACAAGAGGAATGGAGTGAAATACGCAAGGACTTGGAGAAGTGTTTTGAAATATCCTTTCCTAGGAGTGCTAGCCTAGGAACCGGTGATACCTTGAATATATTCTGCGATGCTAGCAAAACTTTATATGGTTGTGTGACCTATAGAGCAAATGGTGAAAGCTCTAATATAATTTTAGCAAAGGGCCGAGTGGCGCCCATTAAGGAATTGACAATTCTGAAATTGGAACTAATGGCATTGTTGCTAGGAGCAAGAATGACAAAATTTATTATTGACTCCTTTGATGAGAAGGAATTTAAACAATTATATGTCTGGTCAGACAGTAAAGTCGCCCTTAGCTGGATTGTGTCCAGTAATGATCTGCCTGTGTTTGTGAGAAACAGAGTAATTGAGATTAACTCTTTGATTCCGGGGTCAGTCCTGTCTTACGTACCGTCGTCAGAAAACCCCAGTGATTCGTTGATACGGGGAAAGAGTGCTAAGGTGTTAGCAAAGAACTCCTTTTGGTAGGAGGGACCCCCTTGGTTAAAAAATCACACTCTGCCAATTCATAGGTCATGGGTTGGGTGTACACATATACAAGGTGAACAGGACATTGTGGTCAATGTTGAAGGGGACATAGATGCAACACGTCTGCTGGATTGGGAAAGATTCAGCAGAGCTGACAAGGTCTTTAAGACCATAGCTTGGATAATGCGATTTGTAAAGAATTGCAGACTAGCAACCAATGACAGGAAAACTGGTAGTTTGACTCTGGAAGAGTTACAAGAAGGAAAGGTCAAAACAATTATTCTCGTGCAGAGAGTACTTTCCAGAAGAATATAAGGCCCTGAAAAGGGAGGAAACAAAACCAAAATTGACATTAACTCGCCAGCTGAATTTGATTTTGGATAACAATGTAATGAGATGTAGAGGCAGGTTGGAACATGCAACACTGCCTGAAGAAGTCAAATTTCCTACTTTACTGCCAAAGGGTTGTGTTCTGAGTAAGGTGTTAATAAGACGACATCATGTGATGCAAGCGCACATGGGGGTGAACGCTACTGTAGCGAGTGTAAGACAGGAGTTCTGGATACCACAGCTGCAACAACTAGTCAAGAGCGTGTTATATCATTGCGTGATCTGTAAGAAAGTTCAAGGAAAACCATATAAAACTAATATAAGGCCCCCATTGCCAGAATTCCGGGTACAACGGAAACAACCTTTTGGCGTTACTGGGGTGGATTACACCGGGGCATTATGGATAAAGGAAGGGAAGCAAAATCCGGAGAAGGTGTATGTCATACTATTCACATGCCCGATCACTAGGGGTATACATCATGGCCTTCCGGAAGTTTAGCAGCCGTAAAGGCTTTCCTTCACTAATGTTGAGTGACAACGCCACTACTTTTGTAGCAGCTTCTGAATATCTGAAAACAATGGCAGAGAGCCCCCTTTTTCAAAATCATCTGGAGAAAATAGAGTGTAAGTGGAAATTTATACCAGCAAGAGCACCTTGGTTTGGTGCAATCTAGGAGAGATTGATCGAACTATTGAAAACCTGTATGAAGAAGGTAATTGGTCGAGCTCTTCTCAGTTATGATGAATTATCCTGCATTTTGGTGGAATTGGAATCCATCATAAATGACAGGCCACTAAGCTACACATTAGGGGACCTTGATCACTTGATCTTGGGTAGGATATTAAGATCCTTTCCCAAGGAAACTATTAATTGGGATGAGGTATCTGAGGACCCATTGTATAGTAAAACTGAAAATGTAGAAAGGAGATTCCTTTACATATCCAAATTATTTGATGAGCTATGGAAAAGATGGGAACATGAATATTTGATTTCGTTAAGAGAGACTCATGGAATTGGAGTCCAACATAATTCTTGGCCCAAAATAGGAGATGTCGTCCTCGTACATGATGAAGGGCCAAGAAACAAATGGAAGTTGGGTCAGGTGATTCAGGTGCATGTGGGGTGTGACAATGTAGTTAGGGTAGCTACCGTCAAAACCTCCCATGGCCAGATCATGCTTCCCATTGTGAAGTTGTACCAGTTAGAGTTATGGCAAGAAGTTGAGACTCCTGATCCTGCCAAAATTCCTCAAGTGAGTACCCGACCATCCAGGAAGGCTGCTCGGGTGGCTGCAGAAACTAGAAAAGATTTGATTCAAAAGGGACTGTTGTAAATACTTGTATGTTATAAATTTTGTGGCGGGAAATATGTCGTTACTTACAATAACATGGGAAATCAATTGTTATAGAATATCTATGTTCATATTGAATATGGAAAATGTTCTTTTTCCGTTGAGTGGAAATGTGCAGGTTTCTGTACA
>NC_090740.1:85798942-85801442 GCF_036898095.1 Palaemon carinicauda
GGATTTTTCTCAGTTAAATAATATTTACTCTCTCATACCCTGTCCGTATCACCAATTTTTGTATATAAACGGTCACGTAAAGTCATTAGTTTTATTTTGTCGTCATTGATTACCACTTTCGATGTAATACTCTAATTTAATAAAAGGTTTAGATAAAGATTTAGCTGAAAGACATTGACATAAACAAATGTGATGTTGAAGGTTGGATATTAGGGTATAATTGTCGAGTGATTCAATTTTCTTTTTTATTAGTGAATAAAGGAAAATATTTAATTTTGACCAGTGAAAAATATAAGTTAAACAGTTGAATATATAACTGAACCTACTACACTAACGCACAGTCACCAAACTTCGTAAAAGAAGTCAATAAATAAAATAAGTTTATATTTTCCAAGAGGAGTTTTATCACTCCTCTAATACTAATTAATGCTGGGATATTACTAATTTATCACATGATATAAGAAATTATGAACCATGACATGGATTCGTGAAGATTCAATATCCTTTTGGTGATGTTTGCCTTTCTGATTATAATCATCCTTAGTCACTTATCATGAAAAATAAAATTTTCAAAACAATGTGAACATGAGATGGTACTTGGGATACCCTCCTCTCAATGTATGTGGTATATAATCAATTTTAGGTGATAAATTGAATAAGATATCATGTACTTGCTGGAAGGCAATAACAAAAGATTTGTCTGATGGACTGGGAACACTATATGATGATGAACCCTACAAAGCTTTTCCTTTTTAAAGTGGGTGACTATTGTACCACCCATGTTTTACACTAGCGTACATAGCAACGGCATTTCTCTTTTTCATATATATATTATCCTTTGTAACTTTACTCTCCACTCGCACTGATAGTTACTTGTTTTAACCTTTCTGCATATTGTATTGTTAACTGTTAACGGAACCGGTAGCTGGTTTGACAAGAAATAGCATGTCCGTATTCTGTGACCTTACTGGGACCTAGTGTGTATATATTCTTGATGTATCATAATAAAGTTACTCGGTTGCTTTCATCTTGCCCTTGAGTCAGAGCCTACTCAAGGCCCATCACATTGGTGACCCTAGAAGTCGACTCGCTCACCCATCCTTCCCCCGCTCATCTGTTACTATGGTGGTTCCACGGAAGTTGGCGCCGTCCCATTGAAACTTTAGTCGTTCGCCAGCGGAAAGTGTTTGCTTGGTTTCAGCAGGCAGAAGCACAGTTACGTATCAAGCGCGTGACTCACTCAACACCTAAGCAGATTATGTTCTCACGGCGATACCCGAGGACACCTTCCAGGAAATATTCGACAGGCTTTGTGAACAAGGAGACACCCCAAAAGCATAAGAGGCCCTCGAAACATACCGTCTGCAGCCGTACTTACCGTCGCCATCAGCCCGTAGAGAAAAGCTTTTTCAGCTCTCTCAACAACCATTATGGGACCAAAGGACTTTGCTTGTCTTCAGGGAAATGACCAGTATTGCTCGCCTGCAAGCTGCCACAGATGGCTCTCCTCACGAGGTGAACCTACATCGTGGCTTTTGGGTAACTCGTTTACCCAAAACTGTATGCGCTGCCATACCCGATGTAGATAGTTTACCCATAAAGAACTTGGTAGCCAAAGCCGACACCCTTATGGACAGCCACTTCACGACTTTCAAGACCTCCATCAATGCGTCCACTCCTGACGAGGAGGACACCTATTCAACGTCAACCGAAGCTGACGTGAATGCCGTAGGACACACAATCCTACCCCGAGACATGCCGGAGCGGCGATAAAGCCACCCATCACCCACCATTCGCTCGAGCCCCAACCAACGTCTTCTACAGCCACTTACTGCTGCCCATCGGCTGCAGTTTTGCTACTAACACTCCAAATTCGGGATTGTCAGAGGCCAAAAAACGTGTAAGTAGGCCATCACTCGTGGCGGTGGCCTCCCATGTTTCTAATCTTTTCTTTTTACATAATGCAGGAACGCGCGTGGGATTTTTAGTATACAGTCTTGCTTGTCGTTCTGTTTTTCCAAGGAAGCTTTTCAGGACACAACGTAGTCTGTCTAAGTGTGCCGACGTCCGCCTGGTAGCTGCTAACGGATCTGCGATACTCACCTATTGTTACGAGATCCTCACATTATCGTTTAGAGATAGCAATTTTAATTGGAAGTTTCTCGTTTCTCATGTTTTATTGCCAATGTATGGTGCGGATATCCCACAGACGATTGGTCAACACAGACTAGTACTTGTCAACACCTCTTCATCACACCGCCTCCAACCTTGCTCTTCACATCAGCGTACCCGTATAAGCCTACGCCAACCTCTTCGCGTCAAACCCGGAATTTTTCCGTCCAGAACATCGTCAACACCCACGGCTACTGCCAAAAATGGTATTTATCCCTTTATCAAGACAACGGTACCCCAAGCCTTCGCCAAGATAAGACGTTTGTCACCTGATCAATAGGCTGCCGCCAAAAAGACGTTCGCCGAAATGGAAGAAATGGGTCTTTGC
>NC_090740.1:85811442-85813942 GCF_036898095.1 Palaemon carinicauda
CAAATAAAAATACCCAAACTAAAAGAGAAGTTATGAAGAGTTTGAATAAAATATTTTAGATACAGAACCAACATCAAATTACAGTTTTCATATAAAGTAAAAACTCAAGAACTTCCTTCCCACAAAAATTACACAGAGAAATAAGATCGAATAGTGCGATTAAGTGTACCTTAAAGCAAGAGAAATCTATCATAGGCCAGTGGTTGACCATGGTACAAAAGCTATGGCCATATCCAAGATTAGAAAACAATGGTTTGATATTGGAGTGCCCTTCTCCTAGAATTTCTTACCATAGGTTAAGAGTCTCTTTTACCCTTAGTAACAGGGAAGTAACCACTGAACAATTACAGCACAGTATTTAATCCCTTAAGCGAAGAAGTACTGTCTGGTAATCTCAGTGTGGTCAGGTTTATGAGGACAGAGGGGATTGTGGAAAGAATAGGCTACACTATTCTGTTTATGTGTAGACCCCTCTCCCCCCCCCCAAAAAAAAAAAAGTTGCCGTAACCAGAACGAGGGGTCTAATATACTACTGCCTATCTGTAGTTTATCATTGGGGGGCTGTTGCACTGGTTTGCCTACTACATATATATATATATATATATATATATATATATATATATATATATATATATATATATATATATATATATATATATATATACCATGATTATTATTATTATTATTATTATATTATTATTATTATTATTATTATTATTATTATTATTATTATTATTATTATTATTAACTAAGCTATAACACAAGCTGTAAAAGCGTGATTCTATAAGTTTCAAAGCTCCAACTAGGAATCAATAGTCCAGTAAGGACTTTATATTTTATATATTTTGTAAAATATAGGAATTCTGATATAAAAATTCACATAAAATTGCTTTATTTCTTTTTTAGTTTCTGCATACTCATGTGATATGTATAACTACTGCATATGCATTGAGTATTGACAGTATGCAAATGAATAATGAAAATTACAAGATAGAGATAGCCAAGTATTCAAGTATTAATGGTGAGGTCAAAAGAAAAGCCATGAATATAGGGAGAGAATATTTAGACAAAAAAGCCAATGAGGCTGACGGAGCTATGAATTCTTGGACCGTGTACGGTGTAAGGATTGCTCATAGAATGATTAAAGAAATATCTGCACGGATATTTCTTTTATAGCACAGAAGATGAAAAATGCAACGTTGGTTGGAACACTTTAGTAAGGTCATGATTTGGAGATATGAAGGGAATAGTTTAACTGAAAACCCGATTTCAAGGGAGAAATCGATGTACCCATTAATGAATTTAGTGTTTAAAGTTTAGGCTATCATTACAAAACTCGAAATATGGAAATCCCCTCAATACGATCGAATAACGGCTATGATGATATTGACCGGAAATGAAGTAACTCCCAAATTATTTTAAAGATTCTTTTGCAGAATGTGGCATGGAGATGCAAACCTGATGATTGGGAGTTAGGAATGTTATCAAAGAGAAAAAAAATATCTGACTATTGCAATAATTACAGAGGCATGACACTTACGTCAGTTATGAAAATATATAGTATGCTCATACTAAAGGATTTAGAAAAGCTAGAAATTATACTGACCAAATTTTTATTTTAAGACACCTTTTACAGCAATGTGTAGAATATAGAAATCCTTTTTTTTTTATGCATTTGTGTTCTATGAAAAAGCCTTTGATAATGTGAACTGCGATATTAACGAGTTCTTCCTAAGTATGTAAATCTGATTGAGTCTGTTCATGAGCCTAGTAAGTACAAAGTTAATGTTAGCAAAGTCCTATCAAATGAATTTCCAGTAAACAGTGGAGTACTTTAAGTGAATGTGTTGTCACCTACGTTGTTTATCCTCCTCGGGGAATTTGTAAAGCATAGAACAGTTAGGGATGGTTGAGAAGGATTGGACTAGCTTGGTAAAAGGAAATTAGCTGACCTCGATTATGTTGATGGCGCTATTTTTATTAGCAGAATACCACAGCATTTGAAATGCTTGCTAATCAAATTGCATAGATATAGCATGAGGTTAGGCTAAAGATAAATAGAAAAAGACAGAGATAATGAGAACGGAATATGCATTACAAGAAGATATATCTCTGGAGGAAGAAAGGATAAATAGGCAAGATTCTGTAAATTTTAAGGAACTATGATTTAGAATGCAGGGTCTTTATAATTAGAGTTTAGTGAAAGACTGAAAAAAATAAATCCAACAATGGCTAAGTTAAGTAAAATCTGGATATCAAATTACTTGACATTACATATAAAAGTTCAGCTATATATCAGTTTAGTAAGATCAATGTTACTATATGGACATGCGTCGTAAAATGACAATGAAACAATACCAAACAGATTTTGTAGATTTGAGAATAAGGCTCACTTATTCCATCATATCCAAGGCCTTTCCATAGCTTAATAATCTTAATAATAGCTTCGGCCTCAAAAACAATTAATTCATTTTTGGATATCCTTGTTCTGGAAAAAAAG
>NC_090740.1:85823942-85848286 GCF_036898095.1 Palaemon carinicauda
TAGAGTTTCTTCTTCCCTTGCTAAGAGATAAGTACCCACTCAAAAATTAAAATTTAGTAATAAACTCCTTGAGCAAGGAAGAAATTTTGGTTATCTTGTCGTTATCAGGCATATGAAAAGAGCGGAGAAGGTATAAAGAACAGGCCAGACAATTCAGTGCGTGTGTAGGGAAAGAAAAAACAAGTCGTAACCAGAGAGGGATCCAATGGGGGCGTTATAACTAATCTAAATCTGGTTTAAATAATAATAATAATAATAATAATAATAATAACAATAATAATAATAATAATAATAATCTTTTTCTTCCAAGCTGGTTCCCATTTTTATATAGGATCGCCGTTGCAGATGAGCCGTTTCCATCTTTTTCTATTCTGCGCTTCTGCCTCATCAATCCCCTTCTCCTGTAAGTCTCCTCTCACACAGTTCCTCCATCTCTTTTTTGGTCTCCCTCTTCTTCTTCTTCCCTGAACCACCATCTCCATAGTATATCTCCCAACGTGGTCCTCATCTTTCCTCATCAGGTGATCATACCATCTCAGCCTCCCTTCCTGTACTTTCTTTGATATTTCCACTACTTTTGTCGACCCCCTTATGTAGTCATTTCTTATCCGATCCTCTCTTGTCACCAAAGACATCCACCTAAGCATTCTCATTTCCGCCACATCCATCTTCCTCATGCTTGCTGTTTTCGTTCCACACAGCATTGCTGTTCTCACCACTCTCCTATGAAATTTTCCTTTTAACCTCAGTGTATTCTTTTGTCACAAAGAACTCCTGAGGCTGCACTCCAGTTGTTCCAGCCTGCCTGTACCCGATGTTTAACTTCATCTTCCATACCTCCTCCAGCGTTAACAAAGGATCCTAAATACTTAAACTTATCAACTCTCTTTATCTGTTCTCCCCTAAGATGAATACTTTTTCTATCATCCCCCTCACTGGTGGTACACATATTCTGTCCTCCAGTACTTGCCTCCACCTTTCCAATTTCATTTCCAGATCTTCCCTGCTCTTTACGCACATAACAATATCATCTGCATACAATATGTTCCATGGTACTGCCTCCCTTACCTCTTCTATCAAAACGTCCATCACTATGTTAACCCTGGAACGGTACGGTGGGTCGTCCGCGACCCCGAGCGTTAAAAAAAAAAAAGAGGTTTTTCTAACGTGACTCACCCCCGAGACTGAATTTGTGGGTGATCGACCTGCAGTAGGTGTCTCGCCTAGACGCTCTAGTAGTGTCCAGATGTGCATTGCTGTAGCTAAACTCCTTCCCCGATTTCTGAGACGCGTCGGGGTCGAGCGCGACCGAGTTTACCCTTCTAAGGTAATTTGCATAATTATCAAAGTTATTACGTATTATGAAATTGTCGTAGAATGGTGCAACTTGTATAGGTTATCAGTTGTAGAAAGTCTTGGTGGATTGTTTGGCTACCTTGTGCATGATTTTTTTTTTAGTTAAAGTGTCGTTCATCACCACGAGGACCATTTTACCACGAATGCCCCTTTTTATTTGTTTTTTCATTTTTTTGCCAAGTCATTTTTCCGTAAGATATTGCCAAATAGTGTCGTAAAACTTTTGCTTTTTTAGTGTTGGAAAGTGTGTCTAGATGATCTGGCTACCCATGCGTGACTTTGTTTTTGTCAGATACGACGTAGTTATTGGTATATGGGGTATTTAACTGCGGTTGCCAATTTCTGTTTTTTTTTCAATATTTGTAAAAATTTACTACGTAGTAAGGAATTGCCGTATATTATTGATTTTTTTTCATGTTTATGTGTTAGAAAGTGTGACTTGATGGTAGGGCTAACACGTGCATGTCTTTTTTTTTTATCTGAGATGCCGTATACTAGAATGTTGGGTATTTTTCCGCGAGTGCCCCTTTTTATTTGTTTTGCATTTTTTTGCTTAGTCATGTTACCGTAAGGAATTGGCAAGTAGTGTCTCAAAACTTATATTTTTATAGTGTTGGAAAGTGTTTCTAGATGATCTGGCTACCCATGCCTATATTTTTTTAGCCAGATATAGCGTATATATAGGTATGTGTTTCATTTTCCTGTGATTGCCATTTTTTTGTTTTTTCCCATTTCTTTCAAAATTACTACGTACTAAGGAATTATCACAGAGTAATGATTCATTTAGATGTTTATTTGTCGGAAAATGTGCCTTGATGGTTTGCCTAGCACGTGGTTAAATTTTTTTTCTGAAATGCGTATAATTAATTAAATGTTGGCCATTTTTCCGCGAGTGCCCCTTTTTATTTGTTTTTCATTTTTTTTACTTAGTCATGTTACCGTAAGGAATTGGCAAGAAGTGTCGCAAAACTTATATTTTTATAGTGTTGGAAAGTGTTTCTAGATGATCTGGCTACCCATGCCTATCTTTTTTTTTAGCCAGATATGGCGTATATATAAGTATGTGTTCGATTTTTCTGTGATTGCCATTTTTTCGTTTTTTCCCATTTCTTTCAAAATTACTACGTACTAAGGAACTATCACAGAGTAATGATTCATTTATATGTTTATTTTTCGGAAAATGTGCCTTGATGGTTTGCCTAGCACGTGGCTGAAATTTTTTTTTTTCTGAAATGCCGTATATTAGAATGGCCATTGTTCCGCGAGTGCCCCTTTTTATTTGTTTTGCATTTTTTTTTGGTTAGTCATGTTACCGTAAGGAATTGGCAAGTAGTGTAGCAAAACTTATAATTTTATAGTGTTGGAAAGTGTTTCTAGATGATCTGGCTACCCATGCCTATCTTTTATTTTAGCCAGATATGGCGTATATATAGGTATGTGTTCGATTTTCCTGTGATTGCCATTTTTTCGTTTTTTCCCATTTCTTTCAAAATTACTACGTATTAAGGAACTATCACTGAGTAATGATTCATTTAGATGTTTATTTGTCGGAAAATGTGCCTTGATGGTTTACCTAGCACGTGGCTGAAATGTTTTTTTTTTCTGAAATGCCGTATATTAGAATGTTAGCCATTTTTCCGCGAGTGCCCCTTTTCATTTGTTTTGCATTTTTTTGTTTAGTCATGTTACCGTGAGGAATTGGCAAGAAGTGTCGCAAAACTTATATTTTTATAGTGTTGGAAAGTGTTTCTAGATGATATGGCTACCCATGCCTATCTTCATTTTTAGCCAGATATGGCGTATATATAGGTATGTGTTCGATTTTCCGGTGATTGCCATTTTTTCGTTTTTTCCCATTTCTTTCAAAATTACTACGTACTAAGGAACTATCACAGAGTAATGATTCATTTAGATGTTTATTTGTCGGAAAATGTGCCTTGATGGTTTGCCTAGTACGTGGCTAATTTTTTTTTTCTGAAATGCCGTATATTAGAATGTTGGCCATTTTTCCGCGAGTGCCCCTTTTTATTTGTTTTGCATTTTTTTGCTTAGTCGTGTTACCGTAAGGAATTGGCAAGTAGTGTCGCAAAACTTGTATTTTTATAGTGTTGGAAAGTGTTTCTAGATGATCTGGCTACCCATGCCTATCTTTATTTTTAGCCAGATATGGCGTATATATAGGTATGTGTTCGATTTTCCTGCGATTGCCACTTTTTCGTTTTTTCTTATTTCATTCAAAATTACCACGTACTAAGGAACTATCACAGAGTAATGATTCCTCTAGATATTTATTTGTCGGAAAATTTTGTTTACTTCTTTTTTGATTGAATATCATCAAATGTTTTTAGCTAAAATATTATATTGTTTTACATTTGTTTTTTCGATTCTATTTCCCTTCAAAAAAATTTTTTGGGGTCAGAATTTTAATTTTATAGTCGTAAAATAATCGACAATTATCCAGCAACCCACCATACAATTTTTATGCATATCCAAGAATAATTAGATTAGTAAATAACACCTTGAAATTGACATACCCTTCCTACATTTCAAGTGGCAGATTAGGGAGTCTGAGTCAGTGTGGTTGGCGGCCATTTCATGGACATATCCGAAGCGTAAGTTGCCCTATCTATATATATTCTTGTTCCCTATAGAATTTGTGATATTTTGGTATATTTTTACCTGCATAAATATCCTAATATATATTGAATATATGTATTTTTTTACGAAATTTCTAAGTACTCAAAAATGACCTTTAGATATGGCCCCTGATATAAATGTAATTTACAAAATAATGAAGATTTTTTTACATATTCCTATTTTAGGATAACATATGTTTATTCCGTGAAAAAATAGCCACTTCTTATTTCATTTGGGTACCCAAAAAAATTCATGAAATTTGGACGAATTTTTTGGGCCAAAAAAAAGTTACGCTTTTTTTCTCATTTCAGATCTTCACCTACATGGGTCTGACTTCATCCAAAATACATCAAGATGTGTCCTAAACATTCAAGAATCAATTCCTAAAAGAATTTGTGTATATATGTATAAACTTTTCTTTTATGAATTTTTATGTAAGGTCTTTTTTTCTACTTTTTAAAATATTTATAATAAATAGTTTTTCTGCAGATGAGTAGTATTTATCTTTACAGTTGTTTTAAGCATTCATTGAAGTTTTTTTTTGGCAAAAGAAAAAAGGAGGTTACTGCAAAAACTGATTTTTCAAGAATTTTGTTTTGGCGTCGGGGTCGCGCACGTCCAAGTATACCCTTAAAGGGGTGTCCGAGGAGCGTACCTATCCAGGGTTAAAGATAAATGGGCTCAGAGCTGACCCTTGGTGTAATCCTATTCTTACCAAAAAACACTCTGTCTCCCCAGCACTGCTCCTAACTCTAGTAAATACGCTACGGTAAATCTCTTGTGTCAGTCGAACGTACTTCTCTCGCACCCTCCTCTCCCTCAGACTCCTCCATACCTCTTGTCTTGGGACTCGGTCATAAGCCTTTTCAAGGTCAATGAATACTACATGCAGGTCTCTTTTCTTTTCCCGGAATTTCTCCATTAGTTGCCTCAGACAAAATACACCATCTGTTGTTCCTTTCCCCTTCATGAATCCCATCTGCTCTTTACCTATTTTTACTTCTTCTCTTAGTCTGGCATCTATCATCCTTTCCAGTATCTTCAAAGTGTGGGACATCAATTTAATACCTCTGTAATTCCCACACTCTTGGACATCACCTTTCCCTTTAAAGATTGGGATAAATATACTCCCACGCCACTCATTTGGTATCTTTTCCTGCTCAAAAATCTTTATCATGAGATCATACAGTATATCCACTCCTTCATCTCTTAAGGCTTTCCATGCCTCCACAGGAATCATGTCTGGTCCAGTTGCCTTCCCATTCCTCATCTTCCTCAGTGCATTTATTACCTGTTGGCTAGAGAAACTTATTACCATGCCAAAATTCACCAGTCCATCCTCTCTTAATAATCTTTCAATTTCTTCACTTAACAGCTGTTCAAAATATTCTTTCCATCTCCTTACAATGTCTTCCTCCTTTCTAAGTACTACACCATCTTGATCTCTTATTTGTTTGATGTGTGTAATATCTTTGGTGATCTTATTTCTAGTCTTTGATAGCTTGATCATCTTGTTTAATCCTTCCTTTGTCCCCAGCTCATTATACACACCATCATATGCCTTAGCTTTAGCTTGGGCTACTACCTTCTTCACCACCTTGTTTTTCTCTATGAACCTCTCTCTGTCTTCCCCTGACTGTGACTCTTACCATCTCTTCTTTGCCTCCTTCTTATCTTTAACAACTTTCTCAATTTCTCCACTCCACCACCAACTCTCCTTTTCTTCCCATATGATACCAGATGTCTCTCCTAGCAGCTCCTTCCCATGCCTTCTCATTACTGCTGCGTTTCGTGTCCACCATTCTTGAACATCTTCAATTCCTCTATCAATATCCTCCAAAACCCTTCTTTTAAACTCTCTCATCTTATCTCCTTCCCTCACTAGTTTGTACCATTTAATTTTCCTTATCCCTTTAGCTTTAGCCTTTCTTTCCCTTTTTAGGCCTAAGTCCATACATAGCAGTTTGTGTTGGGGGGCTACATGGTCACCTGGGATAACCTTGCAGTTCTTGACTTCCACCAGCTTTATCCTTTTATACAGGAATTGGTCTATCTGGGAGCATCTTCCCCCACTCCTATAAGTTATTAGGTGTTCCCTTTTCTTCTTAAAGAATGTGTTTACTATTGCCATGTCAAATGACACAGCAAAATCCACAACACTCTCTCCTCCTGGTTTCTCTCCCCAATTCCATTTCCCCCATGCACCCGACCAATTGCCTCATTCTCACTTCCAACATGTCCATTCAAATCTGCCCCCACTATGACCCTCTCCTGTTCTTCCAGTTCTTGTATTATTCCATCCATGTCTCTCCAGAAATTTCCCTTCTCCTCTTCTGTACAACCAACTTGAGGTGCATATACACTTATAATATTCAGAATCTCTCCCCCATAACACATCTTCGATCTGATGATACGGTCATTCTTTCTATGCACCTCTATCACTGCATTTTTCAGCTCACCAGACAGTACTATGCCAACTCCATTCTTACCTTGTTTATTTGCTCCGCTATAATATAGCTTATATCCAACACCTAACTCTTTAGCTTTATTTCCCTTCCATCGTGTTTCCTGCACACACATAGCATCTACTCTCTTTTCCCTCATCAAGTCAGTCACTTCTCTACCTCTCCCAGTCATGGACCCAACAGTTAAGCTGACATATTCTGAGTCCAAAGTGAGCTCACTTCTTTAGCTGCACCCGCTTCTAATGCAGTAGCCCTCGCCTTATCACAGAGTTAGGGCGATGTCTCTGTGTGTCGTTTACGGAGTATGGCTTAGTATTACCTCTTTACCTATTTCAGCTCATTCCATTTAAGGTTTTGGCACAGGATTTACAGCCGGATGCCCTTCCTGACACCAACCCTCCCTATTTATCCGGGCTTGGGACCGGCATTACTTTGATTCTTAGGAGACCGTTTTCTTTGAATTTTACTTATATTGCAAAAGTTTCATGGAAAGGAAGAGTTGAATTTCCAGTTGTCACAGAGCTGCGTGACAATTCGTTGTTGATTAAATGAAGAGCAGGAACTAGCATGAAAAATTTAACGGTGATGAAAAGTCAAGCCGGAAGACGAGAGAGATAAAGGGGGAGAAGCAAAAGCAAGATGAAAACTAATGGTGAAAATTTTCTAATAGTTTTAAGGAAACTTTGATTGTAACTTTTCAATGAAAAACAGTCTATCATAGAAGGTCGCTTAAGAACTACTTTTCTATGTAAGAATGTCTGACATAGATCTGGTTTGAGAGACTTTGTTAGCAAATAATTTTCTGTGTAAGCATGTCTTTCATAATAGATATCTTGTGAGTGTCTTATAATAAGTGATTTTTTCTTTTTGATTATATCTATCATTGAAGGTTCATTAGGAGTGTTTGGTAGTAATTACTTTAATCTGCACAAGAATGTCTGTTATAAAAGGCTGGTTAGGAGTATTTAATGGTAAACATTCTTCTCTACGTAAAAAAAATTATGTCATAGAAGATTGCTCAGGAGTCTTTGATTCTAACAATTTTTCTCGGTGTAGGAATGGCTGTCGCAGAAGGTTGCGGAGGAGTCTGTGATAGTAAATAATTTTCTGTGTAAGAACGTCCATCATAAATAAATTTCTTCCTCTGCAGTATTTGGTTAAACTTATTAGAAATTCCATGCAGTCAATACATGCACATTTAATCATGTATTTTTTGAAACAACTGTTAGGCATTCCTTTGCACAAATAATATGCATTTGAGATAAGACTCATTCTTTTATTGGTACGGAATACTTCTCTATTACTTTAAGAATAACATATTTAATAAAGTTTTCCATAATTTTAACCAACATATGCATTTAGATTTCCCCAGACTATACTATATTGTACACACTACTAAGAAAGCACTGGATTAAAAAAAAGTTTTGATCTTTCCATTATAAGTACAAATATAACACAGTATTCTAAAAGTTTCATTCCGGTAATGACCAGACTGTGGTATACTCTTAATTATTCCGTGTATATTAAATTAAAACTACATATGCTTTCCACAACCCTTCCAAATATATGGTCAATTATGAGAATTATGTATACATTTAATACCAATCATCAACCGAGTTTAATGCCAGTGCTACTATGTCGTGGATAGGAGAAAAAAAAAACAAAATAGGAAAAAAGTGACTATAATATTTGAACATACCACTACAACTAAAATATATTTGAATTATATAGTAACGAACAAAGATCAGGAAGAAAAATAATAGAGAAGATAAGAAAAGGAATTCTGTTCCACAAAAAAAAAATAAAAATAAAATAAATAATTGGACATTGGGTTTCTGAATACTCCTTCCTTTTCCATCCATTTTAGGCTTTATCCCTAAAGAGAGGATATCAGGAACAGGGGGATTTATGTCAGAATAATTCCCTTTTTTTCTTTTATCATAAATTAAACGAATGGGTAAGGAGAGTTGTTTATTTTTTTTTCGGGGGGGGGGGGGGGGGAATTTTCATTATTGATATTTAAGGACAATGTGCAATGTAATTTCATACTTGAACTAGCAAACTGATATCATAAAAACCCTAATACAAGGTTTAGTGATTATCTTAATTAATACTGATTTAATAATCTCATTAAGAAACTATGATTCATTGCTTAATCAGAGAAATCTATCGTTTTTCAAGAATATTTTTAAAATTTTAAAAGTCATAGGGTTTTTTTTTTACATTCTTTAAATATAATCTATTTACACATTCTTATACCACAAATAACAACAAATGATTTAGTAGAGTCAGAAAAAAATGGGGAAAGAGAGGTAGAGAATCAGAATCATAAATGAAAATAATGGGAATGGTAATGGAATTTTACCATCGATCTTTGGTAAGCTTCTTTTGCCTTTATATAAAAGCATAAAAATTAACTATTCATATATATATGCATTAACTAAATTTAATATATGTAGGTTTTATTCCATTATCATAATAGGTCCATTTTCTCTGAATTTGAACCTAGTTTTCATCAAAATAAAACATGTTTTATTCGTTTTACCCCCCGAAAACGCATCTTAACTGCATATGCACGTGGAAATACACAATAATTACAGAATTCTCTTACGACGAGCTTTAATCTCTCTCTCTCTCTCTCTCTCTCTCTCTCTCTCTCTCTCTCTCTCTCTCTCTCTCTCCTAATATATATAAATCACTACACCCCAACCTCGTTATTATTAAAGAATTACTTCTTTTTAGCTTTAGAGAAAGAATTTATGAATGATATTCGTATCATTTGAGATTTTTCACCACTTTTTGATGCCGAAAAGGAAAATCTACACTCCTTATGGCACAACCCTATATATATATATATATATATATATATATATATATATATATATATATATATATATATATATATATATATATATATATATATATATATATATATACATACATAATAACAACTACGATAATTTCTTTCTTACATATTAATCATCAAAGACAGAGCATTTTACATACATATAATTATTACTATGCGTTCTACTTATCTCCGTTAATCAATAACATTTAATCGAACTACGATATTAGATATACTCAGAAGCAATATAATAAGAAATACTAATAGATTACATTAAGTAATTCACAATCTGTTAAAAGGCAGCATAGAGGCCATCTATTGTTGACTTTCGAGATTTTTGGAGAAAAAAGGGAAGAAAAAAAAATAGGTAGATGCTCAAGACCACGAGCTAAAGCTATTTAAAAAAATATGGCATTTTTGGTAACTACTGATTAATATCTTGATAGAGATAAGTTGAAGGGGTACTCGGAGGTTTCTTATACTCTTATCTATATATCTGAAGCCAAACAATCTTAAGCCAAGCTGAAGTGATTTACGCAGCCCAAATCTTTCAGACACTGTCTAAACACGATTATTGATATCATCAATGTGCTATCACTCCATTGGAGATATTCAATTTTACACAGTTTCTGGTAAAACCAGTATGATATCAGTTTCACTAGTTTTATACGAACAACATTTCTTATCATCAATATTCAGTGAACACATCCTTCACTTAATAATAAGTGATTTCATCTTTTGATACCTCTGAAGTAGTCACAGAACAGGGTAAAATCTCTCGCACCTGTTCTTTTTTTATTTAGCTGAAAAAGCTTTGCTATACGGGCGGATGGCGAAGGCGAGTACTGCTGCAGAAGGTATGTTTTGAGGGCATCATACGCTATTGGGGTGTCTCCTTGTTCACAAAGCCAGTCGGATATTTATGGGAAGGTGTCCTCGGGTATCGCCGCGAGAAGATAATCTGCTTTGGTGGTTGACCGAGTCACACCCCTGATGCGAAACTGGACTTCTGCGCGCTGAAACCAAGCAAACACCTCTCCGCTGGCAAACGATGAAAGTTTGAATGGGGCGGCCGCAGCAACAACGGCCGTAGACTCCGCCAGAGTACCGACGATGGAGGGGTGAGGGGGTGGAAGGCGTTGGGAGCGAGTTGAGTTCCGGGGTCACCAACATAACGATGCCGAGAGAAAGGTTGTGACTCAAAAGCAGGAAGGAATCCACTGAGTGAGTGTATTATAGAACACTCTCCTTTATATACAAAACCTCAAGGCAACAGGCATTTTCATGTTCACAAGACAGACAATGTTACAGAGGAACACCGGAGACATGATTATTCAGGTTCTTTTTAGTGCGAGGGAATAGTGCAGATACAAGCATAATATATACAAAATAATTTGTGTACGATCGTGTGACACATGGTTGGTACACAAGTAAAATGTTATATATATATATATATATATATATATATATATATATATATATATATATATATATATATATATATATATATATATATATATATATATATATATATATATATATATATATATATATATATGTATATATATATAAACATGAATAGTGCCAACGTTATCCCTGCGTGTCGTAAGAGGCGACTAAAACGGACGGGACGAGGTGGCTAGGAACCTCCTCTCCTGTATCTACATCCTGTGAGACATCGACAAAGAGATGGAGCTGGGGGGAGAGTGACTGCTCACCGCACTCTAGTTTTGGGGTGTTTGAATGTGCGTGGATGTAGTACGATAGAGAGTAAAAGATGTGAAATTGAAAGTATGTTTGGGAATAGAAGGATGGATGTATTAGCCTTGTGTGAGACGAAGATAAAAGGAAAGGGTGAAGTGATGTTTGGTGAAATGTCTGGTAGAGTGTCTGGGATTGGAAGGGGAAGAGCGAGAGTGGATGTGGCTTTATTGCTGAGTGAATGGATGACAGGTAAAATAGTGGAATGGAAGGAGATATCATCTAGGCTAATGTGGGTAATGGTTAGGTTGGGTAGGGAATGTTGGGCGTTTATCAGTGCATATGGGCCAGGTAGTGAGAAAAGTGAAGAAGAGCGGAATGAATTCTGGAATGAATTAACTAGGTGTGTAGAAGGACTGGGTAGAAGAAATTATGTAGTTGTCATGGGTGACTTAAATGCTAGAGTGGGTGCTGGAGAGGTAGAAGGCGTCATTAGGAAGTATGGCGTACCAGGTGAAAATGAGAGTGGTGAGAGACTGGTAGATATGTGTGTTGTGCAAGAGATGGTGATAAGTAATAGCTTTCTCAAAAAGAAAGATAAAAATAAGTATACATGGGTAAGAGTGGTAAATGGAAGAGTAGTAGAAAGGGCATTAATGGATTATGTGTTGATAACTAAAAGAATGTTTGGAAGATTGCAAGACGTGCACGTGCTTAGGGGTATGGCTAACTGTATGTCTGATCATTTTTTGGTGGAAGGAAAATTAGTTGTAGCAAAAGAATGGGGGAATAGAGTAGGTGGATGTAAAAGGGAGTTAGTGAGGGTTGAAGAGCTAATAAAACTGGGGGTAAAATGTAAATATCAGTAAAGGTTGAAAATAGTATATGACGAAGTGAAAGGAAGAGAAACTGGCAATTTAGAGGAGGAGTGGAAGTTAGTAAAAGAAAATTTTCTTGGGATTGCAAGTGATGTGTGTGGAAAGAAGGTTATTGGAGGCAGCATGAGGAAGGGCAGTGAATGGTGGAATGAAGGAGTGAAGGTAAAAGTGGAAGAGAAAAAGAGGGCTTTTGAAGAATGGCTGCAGAGTAATAGTATAGAGAAGTATGAAAAATATAAAGAGAAAAATGTGGAAGTAATGCGCAAGGTACGTGAGGCAAAGAGGGCAGCTGACCTGAGGTGGGGTCAGGGATTAGGTCATTCATATGAAGAGAATAAGAAGTTTTGGAAAGAAGTGAAGAGAGTAAGGAAGGCTGGCTCAAGAATGGAAGAGACAGTGAAAGATGGAAATTGAAGGTTGTTAAAAGGAGAGGAGGCAAGAAAAGATGGGCGGAATATTTTGAAAGTTTACTGAATGTTAAGGATAATAGGGAGGCAGATATAATTGCTGTTGCAGGTGTTGAGGTGCCAGTGATGGGAGATGAGAATGAGAGAGAGATTACAATAGATGAAGTGAGGAGAGCACTAAATGAAACGAGAGTAGGAAAAGCATCTGGTATGGATGGTGTGAGAGCTGAGATGTTGAAGGAGCCGGGTATGACAGTACTTGAATGGTTGGTGAGATTGTTTAATATGTGTTTTGTGTTGTCAATGATACTAGTAGATTGGGTTTGTGCATGTATTGTACAACTATATAAGGGTAAGGGAGATGTACATGAGTGTTGTAATTCAAGAGGTATTAGTTTGTCAAGCGTAGTTGGAAAATTGTATGGTAGAGTATTGATTAATAGGATCAAGGATAAAACAGAGAATACAATCTTAGGAATACAGGGTGGTTTTAGAAGAGGTAGGGGTTGTATGAATCAGATTTTTACAGTTAGGCAGATATGCGAGAAATATTTAGCAAAAGGTAAGGAGGTGCATGTTGCGTTTATGGATCTGGAGAAAGCGTATGATATAGTTGATAGGGAAGCAATGTGGAATGTGATGTGGTTATATGGAGTTGGTGGAAGGTTGTTGCAAGCAGTGAAAAGTTTCTACAAAGGTAGTAAAAGCATGTGTTAGAATAGGAAATGAAGTGAGTGATTGGTTTCCGGTGAGAGTGGGGCTGAGACAGGGATGTGTGATGTCGCCGTGGTTGTTTAACTTGTATGTTGATGGAGTGGTGAGAGAGGTGAATGCTCGAGTGCTATGACGAGGATTAAAACTGGTAAGCGAGAATGACCATGAATGGGAGGTAAATCAGTTGTTGTTTGTGAATGATACTGTACTGGTTGCAGACACAGAAGAGAATCTTGGACGATTAGTGACAGAATTTGGAAGAGTGTGTGAGAGAAGGAAGTTGAGAGTTAATGTGGGTAAGAGTAACGTTATGAGATGTACAAGAAGGGAAGGTTGTGCAAGGTTGAATGTCATGTTGAGTGGAGAGTTACTTGAGGAGGTGGTTCAGTTTAAGTACTTGGGGTCTGTTGTTGCAGCAAATGGTGGAATGGAAGCAGATGTACGTCAGAGAGTGAATGAAGGTTACAAAGTGTTAGAGGCAGTTAAGGGAGTAGTAAAAAATAGAGGGTTGGTCATGAATGTAAAGAGAGTTCTATATGAGAAAGTGATTGTACCAACTGTGATGTATGGATCGGAGTTGTGGGGAATGAAAGTGATGGAGAGACAGAAATTGAATGTGTTTGAGATGAAGTGTATAATGAGTATGGCTGGTGTATCTCGAGTAGATAGGGTTAGGAACGAAGTGTTGAGGCTGAGAACGGGTGTAAGAAATGAGTTAGCAGCTAGAGTGGATATGAATGTGTTGAGGTGGTTTGGCCATGTTGAGAGAATGGAAAATGGCTGTCTGCTAAAGAAGGTGATGAATGCATGAGTTGATGGGAGAAGTACAAGAGGAAGGCCAAGGTTAGGGTGGATGGATGGTGTGAAGAAAGCTCTGGGTGATAGGAGGATAGATGTGAGAGAGGCAAGAGAGCGTGCTAGAAATAGGAATGAATGGCGAGCGAATGTGACGCAGTTCCGGTAGGCTCTGCGACTTCCTCCGGTGGCTTAGATGACCGCGGAGGTAGCAGCAGTAGGGGATTCAGCATCATGAAGCTTCATCTGTGGTGGATAATGTGGGAGGGTGGGCTGTGACATCCTAGCAGTACCAGCTGAACTCGTTTAAGTCTCTTGTTAGGCTGTGAGGAATGTAGAGAGTAGAGGTCCCCTTTTTGTTTTTGTTTCTTTGTTGATGTTGGCTACCCCCCAAAATTGGGAGAAGTGGTACGGTATATATATATATATATATATATATATATATATATATATATATATATATATATATATATATATATATATATATATATATGTGTGTGTGTGTGTGTGTGTGTGTGTGTGTGTGTGTGTGTGTGTGAATATAATATAAAATAAAAGATTATTAAAATCTAGTAAATAATTTTCATTTCATTATTCACCTTGTATTCATTTCTTGTATCGATCATCTTTGCTTACCTCTTCAGGAGTAATTCATCTCCGTATGCACTTAGTGTATCCTAATATTAGTGACATATCAATCAACTTAGGTAACTACTTTTAAACTGTTTTTCTTTCGCGTTGCATAGTTGTCAAGTGTTTTTTTCCCCTAAGGTAACTTCGCAATGTAATATAATATACCACTTTCTCCTTCATTGATATAATTCATATGATATTGAATAATTATAAAGCTCTTTGTTTCTTAATTTCACTTTTCAGTAGATATATCTCCCTTTTTCAGCATACTTTACGTCAAAGGAAAATTCCAGTAAAAGCCATTGTTACATAAAATGTTTTTAGGTCCACTTAATATGCTTTTTGGTAAGGATTGTTATAATAAAAAATGCAACAATGTCATATAGGTAATAAGAAAAGGTGATACATCATCAGCCACCAAGATCTTTTATTCCTACAGTACTCTTCGTTTGATATACACTGATAATATATTAATACTTTTCCTTAAAAATAGAGCGATATTAAAAGTTAAGTAATGAAGATGAGCCCAATATCTTAGAGTTTATGCTTACAATTCTCATATAAACCAAGCGTCTGTCTGTAGATAGCAACATTCGATTTACATATCTGAGGATAACAAGTCATTTGGTTCCGAGATCAGGGATTGCGTAACTTTATGACATCATGATTGCCCTGTAGAAGGTCATACACGCCAATAAACTGGCAATAAAGTAAGGGAAATCACGGGATATGAACTCTCCACAAACATTTCAGTTGAAAAAAATTTAAGTTATCCCTTTATCTTCAAAGGCACATGATATATTTGTTCTCCCTTAGAAACAAGTGTATTACGAAAATAAAACATTTTTTATTCCACATCTTTATTAGCTATACGGAATGGGGTTCTGGGTCAGATTCTATAATTTTTTATCTTATATATTATTATGATATGATGTGATAATTTATAAAATGTCTCAAAGAGATATACAAAATTTTGCCAATGAGGACACGAATAAAGAAAATAAATATGTATCCATATTCGTGATATATTTACTTTTCAGAAAATAAACATACTAATTGCCCTCCCTATGCATTTATTCATCTAAAATCAATATCATAAAGGTCACGACCTAGTCTCATGATAAATGTAAATAAAAGTAAAGCTGTATTATAGAAAATGCATAACTTCATTTATTATATAGTTAATTATATTGTAGAAATTATATTGTAAGTTTTCAGTGTTTAGGAGGATATTGTTAAAAGGAGAGTTCAAATTACTTTCATAAAAAGAGTTTATGTTAAGAATTCCTTTCACATATCGCTTGGCATTCGACGTAATATATAGTGTTCTAATTGTTGCTTCGTCATTTCTATTGTGGACCAACTTCTCCAGATTCAGTTTTATAATTTAAAGATAGTTTAATTTATTTAGCTCTTTGTTTACAAACTATTCTCATTTTTCTCTGTTACACGTAGATACGAAACAAAAATTTAGGAACCACAGCCCTGAATCCTTCCCGCGAATATAAAAGAAATATTTGGTAAAGAAAAAGTACTGGAGGTGTAGCAGGTAGCGAGTTGGTCATAACAGAAAGATGGGCTGTACATGGCTGGTATATTAACAGGGCCTAACAAGCTTATATACAAACGGGTAAGGATACTATGACATGAAAACTTTAACTATGGGAAAAATGCATGGACAAGCTTAAACGGGGCTTTCTTTTATCAGTGCCAGAGAGAGAGAGAGAGAGAGAGAGAGAGAGAGAGAGAGAGAGAGAGAGAGAGAGAGAGAGCGCGCAATTGCACTATATTGTAAGAGCGTATATTAAATACAGGTGTATGACGAAGGACATACTTCACAATTTTTGTTCACAGGTATTCATAAGTGTATTAGAAATAAGTGTACTACAGTGGTACTCAGGAGTTTAATTCATTGTGGGGACAAGCTCGTATCTTAGTTTTCTAATATACTAAAACAATTTTCCCTATTAAAATAGCTAAAATTTCTTTAATTCTTTACAAAATAATGAAAATATTCTTTTAAATAACAAATGTTTTATAAAAACCATAGAATATGGAAAGAAATGAACAGATTTTAAACCATAAAGGAGTTATTGGGTCCTTTGACTGGCCCAAAAGTTCTACATTGGATTCCTCTTTCTGGTTAAAAGCTCATTTCATCTTTGCTGATACATCCACGGAATAGTTTGCCCTATTATTTACACAATCTGCTCTTTCCTTGAACACTTGAAAACAATAAAATTACAAAACAACTTTCCTCTCAAAAGGTTAACTGTAGCACTATATTGTTCAGTGGTTACTTTCCGCTTCTGAGAGTAGAACAGAGAGATTTTAGCTATGGTAACCAGCTCTTCTGAGAGAGGGACACTCCCAGATCAAACCACTGATCTCTTGTCTTGAATATTGTCTTAGCGTCTGTACCATGCTCTTAAGTTAGATATCCCTTGATTGAGGGTACATTCGGGCACACAATTCTATCTTGTTTTTATCCACTTACTCTTTTGCATTTTGAGTTTATTCAAGAAAAATTTGTTTTATTATTATCATTATTGTTTTTAAACTACTCTTTGAGTTGTTCCTTATTTCCTTTCCTCTCTGGGCTATTTTCCAGTGGGCCTATAAAATTCTGCTTTTGCAACTAGGGTTTCAGACCAGCAAGTGATAATAATGATAATAATAATAATATTGATTATTATTATTATTATTATTATTATTATTATTATTATTGTTGTTTATATATATACACATACACACATATGTATATATATATATATATATATATATATATATATATATATATATATATATATATATATATATATATATATATATATATTGTGTGTGCACAGTATATATATATATATATATATATATATATATATATATATATATATATATATATATATATATATATATATATATATATATATGGAGTGTGTGTATATATATATATATATATATATATATATATATATATATATATATATATATATATATATATATATATATATATTATATACATATGTACAGAAATAGGTTTATATATATATATATATATATATATATATATATATATATATATATATATATATATATATATATATATATATATATATATATATATATATATATATATATATATACATATATATGCATATATATATATATATATATATATATATATATATATATATATATATATATATATATATATATATATATATATATATATATGTGTGTGTAATGATTAGAATAGTTAATATTACATGTTTAAAACAAATGACGTAATATGTCATGTTGGTTGGAAGAGCTAACCCTGGGATTTGCTGTAGTCATTCAAATCGTAAACCGGACATACAATGCAAGTCTCAGTAATTTGACATTCTTCTTAAACGTCAACACATTGTCTCATCGTGTGAAAGTTTGTGACGTCACCGGATGCAGGTGTCTTCCGATTTCGTCACGTGGCTAAAGTAAACCAAGCATACGATATCTGTGATATCGATAATTTATTCAGTTCATATCTAAACTTCACCAGAATTGGTCATCTGGACCAACACAGCTTCCTCCAGTGATGGAGATGTTTAACTCTGTAGTTTTTTTATAGAATAAAGACTTAAAAACTACTAAGATGTATTCAGTTACCATTTACATACATCTGAAAACAACTCATACTCAATGTGTGCTTATAACAGAAGCACGCCAATAAATGGTGGCAGCGATTAAACTCTAAGACAGAGGTTAGACTCTAAGAATTAGAGAAAAATCTTCAAGACTTCAAAATAATAGCTGTACAACCAGAGAAATATCTTCAAGACTTCAAAATAAAAGCTGTAAAACCTGAGAAAGATCTTCAAGAACTCAACATTATCTACAAGAATCTACAATTTTGACTAAGTCCAACGGAAAAGCTAACATCAACATATGTTAGAATACAACCTAAATCTTCAATCAACATGCTAGGAAACCCAAGGACTGGCGTTCAATAATTGCAAGACATATCCAGGAAGAACTACATTCAACAAGAAACTAGAACGAGACATCGCTAACAAAACATCAAGAGAGAGAGAGAGAGAGAGAGAGGACGTGTCGACTTCATATATAAAGCTAAGTACAGATATTTTGTATTCATTTCAGTTTGGGCAGTGAAGTGTAGTTATCACAAGTCGTTAGTCGATTATTACTGGGGTGAGTGAATTGATAAACGTTGTTATAGGAAACTCCGAATTCTCATTTAGAATTTTTCTTTCTTTGTGCTAATTCCTTTTTCTTTCAGAAACTCTTGGGGAAATGTTTTGGGATTAGTAACAGTGTTGGGGGAATTTTATTATACATATGCGTTTACGCAGTGGGCGTCTGTACTCATATAGATATTTTGATAGAATTGAAAGGGGTCAAAGAGATAGAAAAAAAAATACAACAGTCATGGCTCCTCCTGTCAGCCCTACCCCTGGACCTAGTGGTGTAAGCCAGGCTAATCCTCCTCCAATTGTGACGCTTGTAAATGCCAGGTCAGCAATCCTTCATTTTCAAGGTCGGGTCAACGGGTTCTTGCCACAAAATGTGGAGTCATGGATTCCATCCGTTGATGCCCATTTAAATGCCAAACAAATCGTAGATCCTTTTGTACAATTGCAAGAAGCTAAAAGTTTTATAGATTTTTCTAAGGGGGATGCGAGTGCGTATTTAAGAGGTGTTTCATTTCAGAAAGCAGTTACTTAGGATGATTTCAAAGTTAGGTTACGCGCGATCTATGGGGGTGAGGAAGCCTTAGATGTAGTGTTAACGTTACGAAATACACTTAATCAAGCCACTATGAATCGGCTTAATGTTATTGAGAGAGCAGCTCTCATAGCTGATAGGCTTAACGAATACCAGGACATTTTAGGTAATTCCACTAGGGTTACTAACGATAACATCTCCGTGAAAGATTTTTTACGATTAATGTATTTAACTTGCATGACACTTATGTTGCCTGAAGCTTTAGTGCGGTGCTTTGATAAGAAGTTAATGCCTGCAAGTACGGAATTGGATGTCTATAAACAGATAAAGAAACACATGTCCAAGTGTCCAGATCTCGATCCCGTGTTAACTCAAGTTTTTGCTAAGAATGAAACAAAACCACAAACAGTGAACGTAATTAACAGTCCAGTAGCGGGAATGACGTGTTACAACTGCAAACGTCAAGGTCACATAAGCGCAGACTGTAGAACGAAATTTTGCTCAATTCACAACACAGCAACGCATTCTTATAGTCAATGTTACGCGCGTAAGACACAACAATATCCTAGAAATACACAGTCAATTCCACAGTCAGTTCCATATGGAAATAAAAAGAAAAATCCTCATTTTAACAATAAGAAGAAACAACAAAATATCAATGCAGTTCAGAGTCCGAAACAAACAAACACTTCTTCAAATATCGCTGAGCCTGGGCCGTCAAACCAGACCTCGCAAGGTCAGTCTAATTTTCAGAATGTGCAGAGCAAAGCAAATACCACATAGTTAACTCTAGAGGGGAAGAGAGTGATGTTGGGTCAAGGTCATTTATGTCAACATCAATAGTATTGAATAATCAATTTAATGTTTTATCAGATAATTGTGAGACAATAGATTTTCCTATGAAACACACGGCCGAATTAAGTAAAACAGTGCATGCTCCCGTAGATTTGCAACGAATTTATACAATAATAAGCCAAAATGAGTTACGGCCAACCTTATATGCTGTAAATTTAGCACACAAATCCTTTACGTTATTTTTTTACTCTGGTAGTCCACGTAATATTATGGATTTGAAGACACATCATTTGTTGTTTTCGAACTTTCCGATTGAAAAATCAGGAATTAGACTTTCAGGTATAGGAAATAATGAATTAAACGTCATAGGCATAACTCATATTCAGTTCAGAGTCGGTAATCGCACGTTTGCCGATACATTTGTTGTTGTAAAAAACATTAATATGTATCCAGCTGTAATTATAGGATACCCATCTATGGGAAATCAAAACATTATATTAGCTCCTGCCAAGCCCGGCGTGTATATCAAAGGGAAATTCTATAAGTCTTCTAATACCTTAAAGTCAGTTTTGGATAAAAAGGAGACGACAAATGTAACCGTAACGTACGTTGAAGAACCAATAACTTGTCTCACTAATAAAGAAATAATATACGCGACCCAGAAGAATTCTCGTTCACCCGTAATATCATCTTGCACGCAATCTATCGAACCAAACATACCTTCGAATTTAATAGTGCAAATAAAGAAAACACTACCGGGATCTGAAATATTAATCCTTTTCGATACTTTGAAAACCAACGGATTGTCTGTCACACAAGCTATTTATACAGTAGGCTCACATCAGCAATGTAATATCGAAGTCTGTAATCATTTAAATAACACTTTAGTAATTCACAAAAATCAACATATCTTGGATGTAGAAGTTTATAAACATCGTATTCTTACCGTTGCTGAAATCAATCACTCTCAATCAGTTGCGGATGAATCCCTTTTGCGATCTATTAAAAATAAAATCAGTAAGGACATTCAAGACGAAGAAATTCAGCAGAAAATTTTTGAACTTTTAACTAAATATCAAGATGTCTTTTCCACTACGGATGGATCCTTAGGAAAAACAGATGTGATCGAGCATCAAATAAGGTTAAGGGACAAGCAGAAAATTATATATGTACCCTCGTACAGACTCCCTATGAAATTCCAGAATGAAATAAATGATGAAGTAGGTAAAATGTTAGAGGAAGGAGTCATTAGAAAATCAAATAGCCCTTATAATTTTCCTTTAATAGTTGTACCGAAAAAAGATCGAACATGGCGTATCTGCGTCGACTTTCGTCGTCTAAACGAGGAAACGATCCCTGATCGATTCCCAGTGCCATGTACTGACGATATTTTGTCTTTGTTAGGTCAGAATAAATATTTCACCGGTTTGGACTTACTTAAAGGCTTTCACTAGATATCATTAGAAGAAGATAGTATCCTATACACAGCCTTCAGCACAGCCAGGGGACATTATGAATTTTTACGGTTGCCTTTTGGTTTACGTTGTGCTCCTATAACATTTACAAGAATGATTAACATAGTGTTTGGAGACTTGTTAGGGGATATATTGCATGCCTATATGGATGATCTTGTAATCTTTTCCAACACCTTAGAAGAACATCTACGTAAGTTAGAACTAGTACTAGAGAGATTAAGACAACATAACTTAAGGGTAAAGATTAGTAAGTGTGAATTTTTCAAAACAGAGTTGATATATTTGGGTTTCATGCTGTCAAGCCAAGGTCTTAAAGTAGTCCATGATAAGGTGTCGGCTATACGTAATTTTCCCATACCTACTAATGTCAAGGGAATACAGCAATTTCTGGGTTGTAGTGGATATTACAGGCGTTTTATACGCAACTATTCAATAATAGCCGCTCCTTTAACTGATCTTATGAAGAAGGGCGTAGATTTCATATGGTCTGAGCAACATCAACAGGCGTTTAATACTTTGAAAGATGAACTGTGTAGTTCTCCTATCTTAAAATTTCCTGACTTCGGTAAGGAATTCTTCATTGCAACAGACGCCTCAGACTTAGGAGTAGGAGGGGTATTGCTTCAGCAATATGATAAACAGTTTTTCCCGATAGCTTTCTATTCTCGAAAATTGAGAACTTCCGAAAGTAAGTATACAGTAATAGACAAGGAAGGACTAGCTATTGTTAATTCGCTAGTGCATTTTAAGTTCATAATTTACGGTTATCCCGTTAAGGTTCTTACTGACCATAAACCACTAACAGAGTTCTTTAAAGGCTTCAACCACAGCCCTAAGCGAACTCGGTGGCATTTGATCATTCAAGATTTTGGCGCAAGAATCGGGTATTTACCTGGGAAAGCAAATATGCATTATCACGCAACCCCGTGTCATCTTGTACGGAGCCTTTAGCTGAATTAATAGATATATCAACATCCATGCCTATTGTAAAAACAATATCTGAACAAGAAGATTTAGGCTGGAGTGCTGAATTGTTACAGACTGAGCAAAGAAAAGATCAGAAAATAGAAACAATTATAAATGCTTTGAAAGGCAATCATAAAGAAAAGGAATATATAAAGTATAAGCAGCAGAATTATATAATCAAAGATAATATTCTGAGTAGGACTGTGACAAGGAAAACCCGCAATACACCACATGTAACTAATGACCAGGTAGTAGTACCAATCTCAATTATTTCCACTGTCCTGAATTGGTTGCATTCAAATATATTACATGGACACCCTGGGTTCTCATTAATGTCACAGAAAGGCAAATCATTGTTTTATTGGCATACAATGCTTACAGATATAAAAAGACACATAGCTAATTGTCGCACATGTCAGGAAAACAAAGGGCATACGAAAACACCTGTCAGCCTAGGAGCTTATCATGTGCCCAATCAACCCTTTGAAAGAATACATTTAGATTTGTTAACAGGATTTGACGAGTCAGACAGAGGAAATAAGCACCTCTTAGTAATTATAGATGCTTTAACACGATATACAGAACTAATAGCGCTTAAAACTAAAACTGCGATTGAATGCGCTAGGAAGTTTTACGAGTGTTACATTTGTAAACATGGAATTCCACACATGATAATCTCAGACTCGGGTGGTGAATTTAATAATCACTTTCTTACCTCATTGTGTGAATTCCTCAACATAAAGAAGATTAATACCATGATATATCACCCAGAGTCGAATGGGCTAGTGGAAAGAGCAAATAGGAAGATATTAAATATATTGAGGGTAACACTAGTGGGATCAGACCCCAACTGGGATATTGCAATACCGGCGGCACTGAGTACTCTGAATCATTCATATCATATATCAATTAAAATGTCACCGCATGAAGCATTGTATGGTACCCCAGTTAGAACACCTTTCCATGTATTAACGCCTACAACTAATCTATCAAATCCTTTAAAAGAATGTATAAATGCAAGTATAAATCGATATGATATCCTTCGAAAGAATTTAGAAGAATCACAAATCATAATGAAAAGGAATCATGATAAAATAGCGAAACCAACTAAAACATATACCGTGGGTGATAACATCTATATTCAAATCAATGTCAGAAAAGGGCTCAACTATAAATTAACACCTAAGTTTGAAGGCCCATTTAACATTTTGGAAACATTAACGGCCAATAGGTTTAGAATTCAAAACGTAGCCCAACCCACGGATGAGAGAATAGTACCATTGGCTCACATAAGAAATTAAAAAGAAAAGAGAGGAAAAGAAGTGAGGGAAAATTTTATTCTGTTTTATGTGATTAAAAGTTTTCTTTTTAATACAGGAGTAATTACATATATTTTTTCTCGTTACAGGTTTCCAAGATGAATTTTTTGTTGTTGGGAGTGATATTGTTCGCTCAGATATTTTTCTCGTATGGGATGAGTTCTAAGACTAAAAATATATATTTTAAATATGGCAATATAGTTGAAAGACAAGAAGACATTTTTATTACGTCAACTAACGTAATTGTAGAAGTGAATATGCAAGAAATTTTTCTTCAAGAGAATGTCATTAGCTTAAGAACCGCCATTTCAAGGTTTTCTGCATCATTGGATGAGTTGCATAGAAGACATTTTCATTTGACTACTAAGAGTTTGCTTGGATCAACATTAAAAGTTGCAGAGATGCTATCTGATGACTTGAAAAATAAGACTGGCGAGACAGGATCTTTGGCTTATGACCTTTTGATGTGGACTGTAGGACACGTACATAAAGAAAGACGGAATCCGTTCATTTATGCTGCATTAAGCATCTTTGGGTCTGTTGCAAGTTTAGGTTTAGGAATTTCCAATCGTCTTAAAATTAGTAATCAAAATAAGAAAATTGAGTTCTTGACTCAAAAAGATGAATTGATTATGT
>NC_090740.1:85848786-85853786 GCF_036898095.1 Palaemon carinicauda
GAAAATTTCCGATAACGAGTAGGTATATTATCTAGTATTATATATATCTGAAATATTATACGTCCCTCGTGTCAAGGAAATTCAATGGTGGCTTTTGATTTAAAGCTAAATCAACAATGTTTATACTGTATATCTTTTTTTTCTCGGAAGGGAAAACCTGAAATGTAAAAGTTGTAAAGGTTCAAATTCCGTTTTACTATTACAAGAGAGAGTGAGAGAGAGAGAGTGAGAGAGAGAGAGAGAGAGAGTGAGAGTGAGGAGAGAGAGAGAGAGAGAGATTTGCTGGTATTGTACATTACTGTTATGAATCATTAAGATTTGCCCAAGTTTTAAAAACATATTAATCTTTCCTCAACTGTAAAAATCTTGTTAAAGCGCAATTTCAGTCAGAGACGTTAGTATTCTCTGCCTATTCCATCGTTAGTGAGAGACAGATAAGTTGATTTTTTTAATATTGATTTCAATTTGGGAAACATTTTCATTTGAGATTTTAAGCTATACTACTTAGTACAAGACAATCATTATTCATTTTATCTAGATCTTACCATACATCTATGATTCATAAAGATTATATAAAACTCTTGCATGTATTCCATAAAAAAACCGAATATTAGCTCACGAAGGTTATTTAATGTCCGATCTTTCTATTCCCTTTTTTTCGGTATCTTTTTACATACCGGAGCAAGCTTTAGATCTGAGTAAAATTCTTTAAAATCCATCTTCAAAGCAACATATCAAATTCGGAGATAATTCTTAAAAATAAGGAATGTGCGTTCCTCTTCATCAGAAAAATGAAAACATGAGGTCTAATTGTTTTTCATCCATTTCTCTAACAAGAATTCACTCTTTTACAAGTGTGAAGTCCGGCGTAAAGCTTAAGTGCTTAGCCTTGAGGAGACTGAAATTAATTCCTGTGTGTTCCATTATTTCCACGGCGTTTTTCTCGTCAGAACGAGTCTCTAAAAGAGTTTTAGTTTGGCTTTTATTTTCATTCAGCTTGGTTTTGTATGTAATGATAAAACAAAAACCTCTTTTGTATCACTTCAACATTTTTTGAAGCGTTGCGAATGGGTTACGTATTTCGATTCGGTCTTGTTTTAAAAGTATCTGCAACTCTGAAAATAATAAGATACATTTGATATTCCCCAAAAAAATTGATGAACCCTATATATTGAATAATTACTCATCTGGAATAGGTAATAACAACAACCCCCCCCCTCTCTCTCTCTCTCTCTCTCTCTCTCTCTCTCTCTCTCTCTCTCTCTCTCTCTCTCTCTCTCTCTATACATTTTATATATATATATATATATATATATATATATATATATATATATATATATATATATATATATATATATATATATATATATATATATATATATATATATGTATATATATATATATATATATATATATATATATATATATATATATATATATATATATATATATATATATATTGTACCAACCGTGTGTCACACAATCGTACATAATTATTTTGTATATATTATGCTTGTATTTGCGCTCTTCTCTCGCACTAAAAAGAACCTGAATGATCATGTCTCCGTTTTGCTCTGTAACATTGTCTGTCTCTCGAACAGGTTATGTCCTGTTGCCTTGAGGTTTTGTATATAAAGAAGAGTGTTCCTTAATAAACTACTCAGTTGATTCCATCCTGCCTTTGAGTTCACAACCCTCACTCGGCACCATTGGTGACCCCGGAAGTCGACTCGCTCCACTGCCTTCCACCCACACCTCCCTCTCCCTCCATCGTTGGTACTATGACGGACTCTACTACAGCAGTTGGCGCTGCGGCCCGCCCCATTGAAACTTTCACCGTTCGCCAGCGGAGAGGCGTTTGCTTGGTTTCAGCGCACAGAAGTCCAGTTTCGTATCAGGGGCGTGACTCGCTCAACCAACGAAGCGGATTATGTTCTCGTGGCGATACCCGAGGACACCTTCCCAGAAATATCCGACTGGCTTTGTGAAAAAGGAGACACCCCAATAGCGTATGACGCCCTCAAAACATACCTTCTGCAGCAGTACTCGCCGTCGCCAGCCGCCCGTATAGCAAAGCTTTTTCAGCTCTCGCAACAACCGTTGGGGGGAACAAAGGGCTTCGCTTGCCCTCAGGGAAATGACCAGTATCGCTCGCCTTCAACCTGCCGCAGACGGCTCTCCTCGTGAGGTGAACCTACTTCGTGCCCTTTGGATACGCCGTTTACCCGAACCTGTACGCGCTGCCATACACGATGTCGATAGTTTACCCATAAAGAACTTGATGACCAAAGCCGACACCCTTATGGACAGCCACTTCAAAACCTCCATCAACGCCTCCACCCCTGGCGACGAGGATGCCTATTCAACGTCAACCGAAGCTGACATGAATGCCGTAGGACATACACGACTACCGCGTGACGTGCCGAAGCGGCGACAAAGCCGCCCACTACCCACCAATCTCTCGTGCCCCAACGAACGACTTCTACCGCCACTTACTACCTCCCATCCGCCGCAGTTTTGCTACTACCACTTCAGATTCGGGGCAACCGCGAAGAAATGTGCCAAGGATTGTCATTGGCCAAAAAACGTGTAAGTAGGCCATTGCTTGTGGCGGTGGCCTCCCATGTTTCTAATCTTTTCTTTTTACAGGATGCAGGAACGGGCGTGCGATTTTTGGTAGACACGGGTGCTTGTCGTTCTCTTTTACCAAGGAAACTCTTCAAGGAACGACGTAGTCTGTCTACATCTGCCGACGTCCTCTAGGTAGCTGCCAACGGATCTGCGATACCCACCTATGGTTACGAGAGCCTCACATTATCGTTCGGAAACGTTAAATTCAATTGGAAGTTTCTCGTTGCTGACGTCACAATGCCAATCCTCGGTGCGGATTTCCTCTCTCATTTCCACCTTCTGGTCGATGTCGCCCACCGACGGTTGGTCAACGCAGACTCGTACTTGTCGACACCTCTTCAACCCGCCCCCTCTAACCTCGCTCTCCACATCAGCGCACCCACGGATGCCTACGCCCACCTCCTCACGTCGTACCCGGAAGTTTTCCGTCCAGAACTTTGCCAAACGCCCACGGTTCCTGCCAAGCACGGTATTTATCACCAAATCAAGACGACGGCACCCCCAGTCTACGCAAAATTCAGACGTCTGGCACCGGAATGATTGGCAGCCGCCAAACAGACGTTCGCCGAAGTGGAGGAAATGGGCCTTTGCCAAAAGGCCTCCAGCCCATGGTCGTCACCCTTACACATCGTTCTGAAGAATGACGGCTCACTCCGTCCGTGCGGGGATTACAGGCGCCTGAACATGCAAACAGAACCGGATCACTACCCCCTCCCAAACATTGCCGACGTGACCTCCTACCTGCACAAAGCGAAGGTTTTCTCTACGCTCGACCTCCTGAAGGGGTATTATCAGGTGCCTATGAACCCAGAAGACATCCCCAAGACCACCATCACCACTCCATTTGGTACATACACCTTCAATTACTCCTGTTTTGGCCTTCGTAATGCTGGGGCAACGTTTCAACGTCTCATGGATAGCATCTTAGGGGACCTCCCTTTCTGTGTATGTTATGTGGACGACATACTTGTGTTCTCCTCCTCAAAAGAGGAACACCTCCGTCACCTGCGCATCGTGCTCGACCGCCTGCAACAAAACGGCCTTGTAGTCCGGTACAACAAGTGTACCTTTGCCGCCAATGAAGTGTCGTTCTTAGGGCACCGTATCACTCCTGAAGGAGTCCATCCCCTCCCTGAGAAGGTAGCAGCCGTTCAGAACTTCCCCGCGCCCTCGACCGTCAAAGCTCTGCAGGAATTCTTGGGTATGATCAACTATTATCACCGTTTTCTGCCAGCCATTGCCGCCACTCTTGCTCCCCTCTACGCCTCCCTCAAGGGCAAGCCAAAGGACCTGAAGTGGGGTCCCCTTCAAGAAGCAGCATTCTGCAATGCAAAGAAGGCCCTATCAACTGCTGCGGCTCTCACTTTTCCTACCCCACACGCCCCTCTCCTTCTCTCCACCGATGCCAGCGACGTCGCTATTGGTGCAGTACTCGAGCAGGTGGTCAAAGGCTCGCCCCGCCCATTGGCCTTCTTCAGCAGAAAACTGTCCAAGGCAGAATCGGGTTATTCTACCTTCGATCGAGAATTGCTGGCGGTGCACTTGGCTGTCCGTCACTTTCGCCATTTCTTAGAAGGTACGCCCTTCGTCATTCGCGCAGACCACATGCCTCTGGCCCACGCCTTCACTCGACAGTCTGACGCCTGGTCCGCCCGTCAACGCCGACATCTCTCCGACATGGCTGAATACAATTGCACCCTCCAATACGTCCCTGGGAAAATGAATCCCGTTGCCGATGCCCTGTCAAGAAACACGTTGGCTGCCGTTCAACTGGGATTGGATTACAATGCCCTGGCTGAAGCCCAACAACAGGATCCAGAGTATCAAGCTTGTAGGACATCCTGCACGTCCCTCCGTTGGGAAGATTTTCCCCTCGAAGACTCCAACACCACCCTCCTCTGTGACGTCAGTACTAGTAGACCGCGACCTTGGATTCCTGCTCCCATGCGCCGACAGGTGTTTGATTTCATTCACGGCCTTTCACATCCCTCGTGCCATTTTACTGCACAGCTGCTGAAGGCAAAGTTCATTTGGCACGGCATTTCTAAGGATGCTAACGATTGGGTCCGCGCCTGTACTTCTTGCCAAACTTCCAAAGTACATTGACACACGGATTCAGGAGTGGGCACCTGTCCTCAACATTAGCGTCGTTTCGCACACATTCATGTCGACATTGTAGGCCCACTACCCACATCACAAGGACATCGTTACCTGTTTACCGTCATCGACCGCTCCACTCATTGGCCTGAACCCATTCCCCTGGAAACTGCAACGTCCGCCTCATGTACATCTGCCTTACTCTCTGGATGGATTTCAAGATTCGGTATTCCTGAGCATATTACTTCTGACAGGGGAACCACTTTCACCTC
>NC_090740.1:85861286-85863786 GCF_036898095.1 Palaemon carinicauda
GCTGTACTAGTCTGGCCTTAGTTAAGAATTCAGGGCAAGAATAAACTAGAACAATGGAAGGAAGCCAGTCGGCAATAAGACAATAATTACCGACAGTAAAGATATACTTACAAAAGGATTTAACTAAAAATTCATTAAAAGTAGAGCACAACCAGGGAAGAGCTTATTGTTGAAATAAGTAACAGCTTGCTCACGTGGAGTTGGACAGACCTCGGATGACTTCAGCACAGCAAACAATCTCATTCACTGGAAAGGGAAATAAATCTGTTATTAACAGATCACTTCCTCAATTTATTTCTACAAGCTAGGAACACGATGCAGTCGTGTGGTTATAACTTTTGGGTCAATAAAATCCAGCTGCAAAACTTAGGAACTTAAAATACTGTCACATGGGAATTAACATTGTCACAGGATGAATTATTTAATGTTAGGAGCATAGGGCACACGTTGTTGGGATATAAGGATGGGATTATACAAGTTCAGTTGGTAGGATCTTTCATTAAGGATAAAAGGAAAGGATGGGATGTGATAAAGAAGGGAGAAGGAAGGCTGGGTAAGGATCATGATATGAGACACCATACCTTGATAAAAAGGACTCTGTCTCCTCCCTTGTGGGGAACGCATCACAGGTCCTGTTTCCGTGAAGGGTGAAGGGCAAAGGCCTCCCCAGCTGCTCGTACAACGAGATAACCCCTTTCAGCCCCCAAGAGTTGGGGGAAGGTTGTCATTGGCCTGGCAGCTGTCAGATTGGTCATCGGCCTGGGTCTCGTATCACATCTCTCAACTTATCCCGGGTTCCCTTTGTGGCATAGCTGAGGGGCCATATGCTTTTTGAAGATGTCTGAAATGAGATCTTAGCGGGGTATATAGGTATAGGATAGGTGGGCATGTGGTGAAGCTCTGGGTAGGGTCCCAACGCTTGTGGCATTTCCACCGTTCCATGCTGGGGAGAGATTTTTGATTTAAAATTGGCACAATGACTGTCACGAAAAACAATATATATATATGTATATATATATATATATATATATATATATATATATATATATATATATATATATATATATATATATATACATATATATATATTTATATATATATATATATATATATATATATATATATATATATATATATATATATATATATATATATATATATATATATATACATATATATATACATATATATGTATATATATATATATATATATATATATATATATATATATATATATATATATATATATATATATATATATTCATTTATATATATATATATATATATATATATATATATATATATATATATATATATATATATACACACATATATATATATATATATATATATATATATATATATATATATATATATATATATATATATATATATATATATATATATATGTATATATAATTCTCATATCACAATAGAGATTTGAGACATAACTTTACAATAGAAATAATGAAAAACCCGACTCTGGAACAAATGTAACAATCCACAAAAAGGGACGCGCAAAAGACATGAAAAATAATCCGTTCAATAGGTCTACCCACCTTAATATATAAAATGTTTACAAAGATCACATTAAGCCAAATAGGAAGACAGCTTCATTTTAATGAGCCAAGGGAGCAATCAGGCTTTAGTAGTTGGTACTCAACAACTGACCATATCCATGTTATTAACATTGTATGATAACCACTGTGTATTAGCTTTATAGACTGGGAAAAAGCTGTTGTTCGGTAAAAAAACATCAGTAATAATGAAAGCCATTCAAAAATAAGAAATATAAAAATCACATATTAGAATAGTTGAAGAATCATGAATCTAAATAGATTCTGAGATATTCCGTTTGAGGAAGGGGTTAGACACGGACACACAATCTCTCCTAAACTAGCCACACCATGTCTCGAAGAAGTTTTTAGGAAGTTAGATTTGGGAAAATGTTGCAAATAATAATAATGGGGAATCACTTAACAACTTAGGATTTGAAGATGACATACTTACTTACTTTACTTTGATTACTGCTTTTCCAGTCCCATACAGCAAGGGTACCCCACTCACTACAGAACCTTCACTGTCGTTTTACCTTGTTCGTTCAGAGTATTTAACATTTCTTATCACATATTGTTCATTTACTGTTAAATCATTATTGTCAAAAGACTCATGAAATAAGAAAGTCTTCAGTTTCCTCTTGAAAGCCTTAATATCTTCAATCATTCGGATGTTTCGTGGGAGCTTATTATATTGTGTCAGGGCCCAATATTTAAAGGTTCTGGAGCCTAAAGTAGCCATATATCTAGGTCCAACAGTTTGAAGCCATATGTAACTATTCTCGTGTCGACACGATTTGTTGGCTGCACAATGTGTAGCAATTCTCTGAAGTATTTTGGACGCCTGGTTCTGATAACTTGGTGGGTTATTGTACATACTTTAAATTAAATTCTCGCTTTAATCGGCAGCCAGTTTAAATCGATTAGAATAGGGGTGATCCTTT
>NC_090740.1:85873786-85878786 GCF_036898095.1 Palaemon carinicauda
GGTGATTTATTTTAATATATAAATTTTTTTCAGGGATTTATTTTATATAGGATATACTTATTATTACAGAGTGTATTATTGAAATCACCATTGTTTAGAATAAAATCTGCTCGCATCCTGTAGAAGAAACATAGTAAGTCATAAATAATTCCTAGGGGTAATTACCCAGTTTAGTTTGGAGTGTATTTAATTAACCCCGCGTACGTAATATGGACCCCATGCGGGGACCGGTCCCACGAGCAGAACCATATTTCTCAAGATTTGACGGGATATTTCAGCTTTTCCCGACTGGTCGAGGTGCGAGGCATCAGTTTCTGTTGTGATTCGATCAAGGACGGACGTGTCAAGTTGAGCTCCACGAATTTGCTGGCTCATAGCCCTTCAAAGTTTTCTTGGTCACCAGGTACAGGTACCTTATTACCGAACAAAGTACAAACCTTAAAATTGTATACTTTTACTTTTTGATAAATATCTCACAGTGTTATCTATAAAAGTTAATATTTTGAGTTAGCAATGGTGAATAGTGTTGCCATTTTGTGAGTTGGTTACCATGGGGCTTTGTTGCTACGTGTGCCGGTAAATAAGTGAAAACTAAAGTGCGTTTTTTTTTCTCTTCAGTTTTCGGAGATGCCAAAAAGATTCCCATTCAAGAAGGAAATTGAGGCCCTTTTGGAATCTGATAGTGATGCTGAAACCAGTGTGGACAAGGCTACCTACTAAAAGTGCGGCGACATGCCCGAGGAAGACGCCCTAGCTGTGTCACATGGCAGTTACTTTTCCCGCTTGCCAAGATCCTTCTATTCAACCTCATCGAACACCTCTTTGGAATCTGTGTCTCCCCTGGGCCTTTCTTTTGGTCGTCGAGTGAAAAGAAAGGAGATACCGACTTCCAAGAGGAGTAAAGGGAAGATTTTAAGCGACAACAATAAAGAAGACGTCGATGACCCACAGCTGACCTAGACCCCCTTCAGGAGTCCCTCTGGGAGGGCCTCCGTCTCATCATCGTCGAGGTTTCAAAATATTTTGGATACCTCTTTGGTACTAGAAGAACCCTTTGTGTTGCCTTCAGTTTCAGTGCCTTTAGTATCAGTGCCTTTAGTATCAGTGCCTTCAGTATCACTGCCTTCAGTATCATTACCAGTGCCAGTGACCAATGGCAGCGTAAAATTTAGTACAATGACGTTGCAAGGTTCTGAAAAGTCATTCCAGTTTCATACATCCTTGAATGGCACCCCTGTGCCATCAACCAGTGCCACGTCTGCGCCATCAGCCAGTGCCACCCCTGCGCCATCACCCAGTGCCACCCCTGTGCCATCTATCAGTTCCACCATTGTGCCATACATCAGTTCCACCACTGTGCCATACATCAGTTCCACCCCTGTGCCATCACCCAGTGCCACCCCTGATCCAGTGCCACTTCTTACTACCAATGAAATAAAGAGCAGGAAAAGAGCACGAGGCCCTTCACGTGGCAGTGCTGGGTCCCCGATTGTGTTTTATGACAGAGAAACCTATAGGGCGAGGGATGAAATTTTTGGCACCGGGATCCCAACCCGAGATTGGCCAAGGTTGCAAGCCCCCACATAGTGCCATCATCGTCACTGACAGAGCGAGCAAAGATATTTAGAAATGCACATAAGCTTTTTGAACTCTTTATTTCGGATGAGGCGTTGACAATAACTGCTGTTTATACAAATGATGAGATTGTGGCTTTCAGAGCTAAATATAAAGTTCGAAGAGCCACTACAGAGAATACCGGCATCAGTAAACAAAAGGCTATGATTGGCATCCTTATAAGATCAGGTTTGAAGAATGACAATCATGTGTCTGTTAGCCAAATGGTTTCGCCATATGAAGGATGTTCCCTAAACAGAAGCACAATGCGTAATGCAAGATTTGGCTTCCTGATGAGGGTCTTCAGGTTTGACAACTCCTAGACAAGAGCACAAAGGATAAAATTGGACAGGCTGGAGCCTATCAGGACCATCTGGGATAGTTTTGTTGATGCCTGCAAGAATGTTTATGTGCCTGTCTCTCATCTAACCATTGATGAACAGTTGGTGCCTTTCCGTGGGAAACCCCATTCAAGATGTACATCCCGAATAAACCTGCAAAGTAAGTATTTCTGTTCTTATTGGTGTTGTTAGTGTTTTGTAATTATTATTATTATTATTATTATTATTATTATTATTATTATTATTATTATTATTATTATTATTATTATTATTATTATTATTATTATTATTATTATCTTGGATTTTCCCTAGATATTTACCTGTCATTGCATTGCATATTTACTTACCTGTTTTTTTTTCTAGATTTACTCACTTGTCATTCTAGTTTATATATACTGTACTTGTTTTAATTTTTCATTTATTATTCATTATGTAATTTATTTTCAATAACAATTACTAACCTCACATTCCATTACATACATGGTGGTGTTTTTTTTTCCAGATTTGCTTACCTGTCATTTTCGTTTATATATAATTGTTTTAATTTTTCATTATTTATCGTCAGTTTTATTTGCAATCACATTTACTTACCTGGCATTCTATTGCATACTTGGTAGTGTTTTTTCTTTTCTAGATTTCCTTACCTGCCATTTTCGTTCATATATAATTGTTTTAATTTCTCATAATTTCTTATCTATTTTATATGCAATCACATTTACTTACCCGTCATTCCATCGCATACTTCCCAGTCTTATAGATTTTTTTACCTATAATTCTTGTGTATATTTGCTCAATTATTTTAGAATTTTACTAAATAGTCTCTTGTTTGATAGATACGGGATGAAGATAGTAATGATATGCGATGCTGACACGCATTTTTTATGTAATGTCATTCCATACCTGGGCAAGGGGACTGTGGACATCTCGAATTACAAAACTCATGGAGAGTTTTACATAATGGAAAGGATTTCCCCATATCCACATCATGGGCGAGTGGTAACGACAGACAACTGGTTCAGCTCCATTCAAGCTGCAAAAGCTTTGAAGAAGAAAGGTCTCGACTTTGTTGGGTCCATAAAAGAATAGCCTTATCTCCCAAAGCCACTTTCTACGATGAAGATTAAAGTAGGAAAGTCAATTGCTATGTACCACTATGAAAAGAACGTGACCCTTATTTCCCACCAAGCAATCAGCACCAAGAGGGTACAACTCCTAAGCAGTATCCATCACAAACCTTCCATAATAGAAAAGGTGAAGACTGACCGACAAATGTTTTATAATGCTACAAAAGTAGGTGTAGACACCCTTGACCAGTTATGTGCCAACACTTCTGGCTTCAGGAGCACAAGAAGATGGCCCTTGTGTTTTTTTCTTTAATATTATATACATGATATACACCAATGCATATATCTTGCACCAGGTCCAAGCAGCAGGGACAAAACCATTGACGAGGCATGCATTTGGGTTGGAGGTGGTTGATTATCTGACTTGGAGGTGGGCTGTTTACATGCTCCAAGCAAAGACCTGGCCCAGGGAACTGAGGTACACCATTAGCTCATTATTTAATGCAGACCCTGAAATTCCATCACATACTGACTCTTGAATGAGCACCGAAGTTGGCCCGAATAAAAGGAACAGATGCCACATATGTCCTCGTTCCTCAAACAAGATATCACGGTTTGTGTGTGTGTGTGTGTGTGTGTGTGTGTGTGTGTGTGTGTGTGTGTGTGTTTGTGTGCAGTGCTAGAAATATACGTGCCCAGAGCACTATATCATCACTTGCATTAACTACATTCAAAATTGAGGTAGGAACACGAACTTTTTTATCCTTTCTTACAACTTTTCAATTATTCATGTATATTTGGTATACACATATAATTTAAGTCTTATATTGATTTCTTATAGAGTAATAGGGAAAATACCTTAGTCAAATGGTCCTCTCAAGATAATTTTTTATGTTATTTTTTTTTAATTTTTTAGTCTTTCAATTATTCAAATTTAGTTTTTTTATACTTGGCTTGTATCCTAGAATGTAAATGTGGTATCCACACATAATTTGAGGGTCTTATATTGATTTCTGAGAGATCAATAGGGAAAATACCTTATGTCAAATGACCTTCTAAGAAGATTTTTATTTTATTTTTCTATTTTTTAGAATCTTTTAAGTATTAATATTTTTTTTTTACTTGCCTTGTATTCTATAATGTTTATGTGGTACCCACATTTAATTTGAGGGCCTTATATTGATTTCTGAGTGATCAATAGGGAAAATACCTTATGTCAAATGACCCTCTCTGAAGATTTTTTTTTTTTTTTTTTAGAATCTTTTAAGTATTCATATTTATTTATTTTATTTGTCCTGTATTCTAGAATGTATATGTGGTATCCATATATAATTTGAGGCTCTTATATTGATTTCTGAGAGAACAATAAGGAAAATACCTTATGTCAAATAACCCTCTCAGAAGAATTATTATGTTTTTTTTTATTTTTTCAGAATCTTTTAAGTATTCATATTCATGCTGTTTTACTTGTCTTGTATTCTAGAATGTATATATGGTATCCACATAAAATTTGAGGGTCTTACACTGATTTTTGAGAGAGCAATAGGGAAAATACTTTATGTCAAATGGCCCTCTCGGAAGGAATTTTAGTTATCCGTTTTTTGGAGTCTTTTAAGTACTCATATATAGTTTATTTTACTTGTCTTCTGTTCTAGAATGTATATTTGGTATCCACATATAATCTAAGAGTATTATATTGATTTCTGAGAGAGCAATAGGGAAAATACCTTATGTCAAATGGCCCTCTCGGATGAAAGTTTTGTTTTTTGTTTTATTGGATGCTTATAATTACTCCGATTTACTTTTTTACCTTCTTTATATTCTAGAATGGTCAATTCACAAATGTGAAGGATATTATAAAAATATTTCAATATTTAGGTGGATTACAGGGGATATTTTTAAAGATTTTTTTCCCTGAAATAATTTCTTTTTTATTTACCTAGTTACAGATTTCGTATTTTTGGTCCAAGGGTCTTTAAAT
>NC_090740.1:85883786-85888786 GCF_036898095.1 Palaemon carinicauda
AGTAGAATTTGTTGAAATAAACAATCTTGATTCGTGAATATTTTATTTTCTATAATAGAATACATAGAAAGTTGATATGGAAGGCCATAAGGAGAAACAAAAACGAAATGTATTCTCTTCTCCGTGAAAAAAGTTAATCTAGTTAAAGATGAAACATTTTTAACAAGTTAACGTCGAGTGACCATAGAATTGTGAGAAGCAAAATTGGTTTGTCTAGATCTAAGGAATGAAAGAAAAAACTAATTTCAAGAAAGAAAATGAACATTCCTGTAATAGGAAAATTATCAGAAAAGACTAAAATCCTAATATACAAAATTTAGATATCAAAGAAAATGCTAGAAAGACGAAATAGAATTAGCAGGACTGCTAAAACCTTAAACATCCTGACTGAAATGGAGGAAATGCTAAAGAAAGGGATTGTACCAACCGTGTGTCACACGATCGTACATAAATTATTTTGTATATATTATGCTTGTATCTGCGCTCTTCCCTCGCACTAAAAAGAACCAGAATAGACATGTCTGCGTGTCACCTATGTAACATTGTCATTTTCTCGAACATGTATTTTCCTGTTGCCTTGAGGTTTTGTATATAAAGGAGAGTGTTCTTTAATAAAGTTACTCAGTTGATTGCACCCTGCCTTTGAGTCATAACCTTTCTCTCGACCGTCACATTGGTGACCCCGGAAGTCAACTCGCTCCCACCGCCTTCCACCCCCACCCTCTTCGCCCCTCCATCGTTGGTACTATGACGGATTCTACGGCAGTTGGCGCTGCAGCTGTTCCATTGAAACTTTTACCGCTCGCCAGCGGAGAGGCGTTTGCTTGGTTTCAGCGCGCAGAAGTCCAGTTTCGCATCAACGGCGTGACTCGCTCAACCACCAAAGCAGATTATGTTCTCGCGGCGATACCCGAGGACACCTTCCCAGAAATATCCGACTGGCTTTGTGAACAAGGAGACACCCCAATAGCGTATGACGCCCTCAAAACATACCTTCTGCAACAGTACTCGCCGTCGCCAGCCGCCCGTATAGCAAAACTTTTTCAGCTCTCTCAACAACCGTTGGGGGACCAAAGGGCTTCGCTTGCCCTCAAGGAAATGACCAGTATCGCTCACCTTCAACCTGCCGCAGACGGCTCTCCTCGTGAGGTGATCCAACTTCGAGCCCTTTGGATACGCCGTTTACCCGAACCTATACGCGCTGCCATACCTGATGTCGATAGTTTACCCATAAAGGACTTGATGACCAAAGCCGACGCCCTTATGGACAGCCACTTCAAGACCTCCATCTACGCCTCCACCCCTGACGAACATGATGCCTATTCAACGTCAACCGAAGCTGACATGAATGCCGTAGGACATACACGCCTACCCTGTGACGTGCCAAAGCAGCGACAAAGCCACCCACAACCCACCAATCGCTCGCACCCCAAAAAACGACTTCTACAGCCACTTACTGCCTCCCATCCGCCGCAGTTTTGCTACTACCACTTCAGATTCGGGGCAACCTCGACGAAATGTGCCGAGGATTGTCAGTGGCCAAAAAACGTGTAAGTAGGCAATCGATCGTGGCGGTGGCCTCCCGTGTTTCTAATCTTTTCTTTTTACATGATGCAGGAACGGGCGTACAATTTTTGGTAGACACAGGTGCTTGTCGTTCTCTTTTGCCAAGGAAACTCTTCAAGACAGGACGTAGTCTGTCTACATCTGCCGACGTCCGTTTGGTAGCTGCCAACGGATCTGCGATACCCACCTACGGTTACGAGAACCTCACATTATCGTTCGGAAACGGTAAATTCAATTGGAAGTTTCTCGTTGCTGACGTCACAATGCCAATCCTCGGTGCGGATTTCTTCTCTCATTTCCACCTTCTGGTCGATGTTGCCCACCGACGATTGGTCAACGCAGACTCGTACTTGTCGACACCTCTTCAACCCGCCCCCTCTAACCTTGCTCTCCACATCAGCCCACCCACCGATGACTACGCACACCTCCTCACGTCATACCCGGAAGTTTTCCGTCCAGAACTTCGCCAAACGCCCACCGTTCCTGCCAAGCACGGTATTTATCCCCATATCATGACGACGGGACCCCCAGTCTTCGTAAAATTCAGACGTCTGGCACCGGAATGATTGGCAGCCGCCAAACAGACGTTCGCCGAAATGAAGGATATGGGCCTTTGCCAAAAGGACTCTAGCCCATGGTCGTCACCCTTACACATCGTTCTAAAGAAAGACGGCTCCCTCCGTCCGTGCGGGGATTACAGGCGCCTGAACATGCAAACAGAACCGGATCACTACCCCCTCCCAAACATTGCCGACGTGACCTCCTACCTGAACAAAGCAAAGGTTTTTTCTACGCTCGATCTCCTGAAGGGGTATTATCAGGTGCCTATGAACCCAGAGGACATCCCCAAGACTGCCATCACCACTCCGTTTGATACCTACACCTTTCATTACTCCTGTTTTGGCCTTCGTAATGCTGGGGCCATGTTTCAACGTCTCATAGATGGCATCTTAGGGGACCTCCCTTTCTGTGTATGTTATGTGGACGACATACTTGTATTCTCCTCCTCAAAAGAGGAACACCTCCGTCACCTGCGCATCGTGCTCGACCGCCTGCAACAAAACGGCCTTGTAGTCCGGTACGACAAGTGTACCTTTGGCGCCAACGAAGTGTCGTTCTTAGGGCACCGCATCACTTCTGAAGGAGTCCATCCCCTCCCTGAGAAGGTAGCAGCCGTTCAGAACTTCCCCGCGCTCTCGACCGTCAAAGCTCTGCAGGAGTTCTTGGGCATGATCAACTATTATCACCGTTTTCTGCCAGCCATTGCCGCCCCTCTTTCTCCCCTCTACGCCTCCCTAAAGGGCAAGCCAAAGGACCTGAAGTGTGGTCCCCTTCAAGAAGCAGCCTTCTGCAATGCAAAAAAGGCCCTATCAACTGCTGCGGCTCTCACTTTTCCTATCCCACATGCCCCTCTTAGGGGACCTCCCTTTCTGTGTATATTATGTGGACGACATACTTGTGTTCTCCTCCTCAAAAGAGGAACACCTCCGTCACTTGCGCATCGTGCTCGACCGCCTGCAACAAAACGGCCTTGTGGTCTGGTACGACAAGTGTACCTTTGGCGCCAACGAAGTGTCGTTCTTAAGGCACCAAATCACTCCTGAAGGAGTCCATCCCCTCCCTGAGAAGGTAGCATCCGTTCAGAACATCCCCGCGCCATCTACCGTCAAAGCTCTGCAGGAGTTCTTGGGCATGATCAACAATTATCACCGTTTTCTGCCAGCCATTGTCGCCACTCTTGCTCCCCTCTACGCCTCCCTCAAGGGCAAGCCAAAGGACCTGAAGTGTGGTTCCCTTCAAGAAGCAGCCTTCTGCGATGCAAAGAGGGCCCTATCAACTGCTGCAGCTCTTACTTTTCCTATCCCACATGCCCCTCTCCTTCTCTCTACCAATGCCAGCGACGTCGCTATTGGTGCAGTACTCGAGCAGGTGGTCAACGGCTCGCCCCGCCCATTGGCCTTCTTCAGCAGAAAACTGTCCAAGGCAGAATCGGGCTATTCTACCTTCAATCGAGAATTGCTGGCGGTGCAATTGGCTGTCCGTCACTTTCGTCATTTCTTAGAAGGTACGCCCTTCGTCATTCGCACTGACCACATGCCTCTAGTGCACACCTTTACTCGACAGTCTGATGCTTGGTCCGCCCGGCAACGCCGACATCTCTCCGCCGTGGCTAAATAAAATAGCACCCTTCAATACGTCCCTGGGAAAATGAATCCCGTTTCCGATGCCCTGTCAAGAAACACGTTGGCTGCCGTTCCACTGGGATTGGATTAAAACGCCCTGGCTGAAGCCCAACGACAGGATCCAGAATATCAAGCATGTAGGACATCCTGCACGTCCCTCCGTTGGGAAGACTTCCCCCTCGACGACTCCAACACCACCCTCCTCTGTGACGTCAGTACTGGCAGACCACGACATTGGATTCCTGCTCCCATGCGCCGGCAGGTGTTTGATTTCATTCACAGCCTTTCACATCCCTCGTGCCGTTCTACTGCACAGCTGCTGAAGGCAAAGTTCATTTGGCACGGCATTTCTAAGGATGCTGCAGATTGGGTCCGCGCCTGTACTTCTTGCCAAACTTCCAAAGTACATCGACACACGGATTCAGGAGTGGGCACCTCTCCTCAACCTCAGCGTCGTTTCGCACACATTCACGTGGACGTTGTAGGCCCCCTACCCACACCACAAGGACATCGTTACCTGTTTACCATCATCGACCGCTCCACCCGTTGGCCTGAAGCCATTCCCATGGTAACTGCAACGTACAATGTACATCTGCCTTACTCTCTGGATGGATTGCAAGATTTGGTATCCCTGAGAATATTACTTCTGACAGAGGAACCACTTTCACCTCTCAATTATGGACGTCATTAGCGAATCTCCTGGGCATCACCCTACATCAGACAACGGCCTACAACCCCGCTGCCAATGAAATGGTTGAACATTTTCATCGCACCCTCAAAGCAGCTTTGATGTCCCACTGCAAGGATTCAACTTGGTTTACTCAGCTTCCCTGGGTCCTCCTGGGACTAAGGACCACTCCTAAAGACGCCCTCGACATCTCGGCAGCTGAAATGGTGTATGGCTACCGTTGGTCGTCCCTGCCGAATTTTTTCCTTCTACAAACTCCTCCGATGATCTCCAGCGCATACGTCACATTGTGGGAAAATTTACTCCATGCCGCCAGACTTACAAGCCCCCAGCGAAGCATCACATACCAACAGACTTGCATTCTGCAACGCACGTCTTCCTGCGTAACGACACTACTATCGGGCCCTTTCCCTGTGATCCGACGCAGTCCGTAAGCATTCCTACTAGACATCCGTGGCAAAGAAGACTGGGTCTCCATTGATCGTCTAAAACCTGCTTATCTACAGCCAGATGACCCGCCTACAGTTCGCCTCTCTAGAGCAGGGCGCCCTATTTAACATGTA
>NC_090740.1:85893786-85908786 GCF_036898095.1 Palaemon carinicauda
ACCATTCGCTCGTGCCCCAGCCAACGTCTTCTACAGCCACTTATTGCCGCCCATCGGCCACAGTGTTGCTACTACCACTCCAGATTCGGGGCTGCTACGAAGAAATGTGCCAAGGATTGTCACAGGCCGAAAAACGTGTAAGTGGGCCATCGCTCATGTCGGTGGCTTCCCATGATTCTAATCTTTTCTTTTTACATAATGCAGGAACGTGCATGCAATTTTTGGTAGACACTGGTGTTTGTCACTCTCTTTTGCCAAGGGAATTCTTCAGGACACGACATAGTCTGTGTAAGTCTCCCGACGTCCGCCTGGTAGCTACCAACGGATCTGTGATACACACCAACGGTTACGAGATCCTCATATTATCGTTTAGAAATAGCAATTTTAATTGGAAGTTTCTCGTTGCTCATATCATAATGCTAATCCATGGTGCGGATTTCCTCTCTCATTTCCAACTTCTGGTCGATGTTGCTCACAGACGATTGGTCAATATAGACTAGTACTTGTCGACACTTCTTCAACCCGCCCCCTTCAACCTTGCTCTCCACATCAGCGCACCCACGGAGGCCTACGCCAACCTCCTCACGGCATTCCCGGAATTTTTCCGTCCAGAACTTGGGTCAAACACCCACTGCTCCTGCCAAAAATGGTATTTATCCCCATATCAAGACAACGGGACCCCCAGTCCTTGCCGAAATAAGACGTCTGGCACCTGATCAATTGGCAGCCGCCAAACAGATGTTCGCCGAAATGGAAGAAATGGGACTTTGCCAGAAGGCCTCTAGCCCATGGTTGTCACCCTTACACATCGCCCTGAAGAAAGACGGCTCCCTTTGCCTCTGTGGGGATTGCAGGTGCCTGAACATGCAAACAGAACTGGATCACTACTCCCTCCCAAACATCGCCGACGAGACCTCCTACCTGCAAAAAGCAAAGCTTTTCTCCACGCTCGACCTCCTGAAGGGATATTACCAGGGGCCTATGAACACAGAAGACATCCCTTCGGTACTTACACCTTCAATTATTCCTGTTTTTGCCTTCGCAATTCTGGGGCCACTTTTCAACGTCTCATGGATGGCATCTAAGGGGACTTTACCTTCTGTGTATGTTACGTGGACGACATACTTTTGTTCTCTTCCTCAAGAGAGGAACAGCTCCATCACCTGCGCATCGTGCTCGATCGCCTGCAACAAAACAGCCTTGCAGTCTGGTACGACAAGTGTGCCTTTGGCGCCAACGAAGTGTAGTTCTTAGGGCACTGCATCATTCCTGAAGGAGTCCATCCCCTCCCTGAGAAGATAGCAGCCATTAAGAAATTCCCCATGGCCTCGACCATCAAAGCACTACAGGAGTTCTTGGGCTTGATCAACAATTATTATCGTTTTCTAACAGCCATTGCCACCACTCTTGCTCCCCTCTACGCCTCGCTCAAGGGTTAGGCCAAAAGACCTGAAGTGGGGCTCCCTTCAAGAAGCAGCCTTCTGCAACGCAAAGAATGCCCTATCAACCACTGCTGCTCTCACTTTTCCCGTCCCACATGCCCCTCTCCTTCTCTCTACCAATGCCAGCGATGTCGCTATTGGTGCAGTACTCGAAGAGGTAGTCAACGGCTCGCCCCGCCCAATGGATTTCTTCAGCGGAAAACTGTCCAAGGCAGAATCGTGTTATTTTACCTTCGATCCCGAATTACTGGCGGTACACTTGGCTGTCCTTCACTTTCGCTATTTCTTAGAAGGTACGCCCTACGTCATTTGCACAGATCACATGCCTCTGGTGCATGTCTTCACTCAACAGTCTGACGCCTGGTCTGCCCGTCAACGCCGATATCTCTCTGCCGTGGTTGAATACAATTGAACCCTTCAACATGTCCCTGGGAAAATGAATCCCATTGCCGATGCCCTGTCAAGAAACACATTGGCTGCCTTTCAACTGGGATTGGATTACAACGCCTTGGCTGAAGCTCAACGACAGGATCCAGAGTATCAAGCATGTAGGACATCCAACACCATCCTCCTCTGTTACGTCAGTACTGGTAGACCGCGACTGTGGATTCCTGATCCCATGCACTGACAAGTGTTTGATTTCTTTCCCGGCCTTTCACATCCCCTGCGCCGATCTACTGTACAGGTGCTTAAGATAAAGTTCTTTTGATATGGCATTACTAAGGATGCTAAGGATTTGGTCCTCACCTGTACTACTTGCCAAACTTCCAAAGTACATCAACACACGGATTCAGGAGTGGGCACCTTTCCTCAACCTCAGCGTCATTTTGCCCACATTCAAGTCAACTCACTTCACAAGGACATCGTTATCTGTTTGCCGTCATCGACCGCTCCACTCGTTGCCCTGAAGCCATTCCCATGGAAACTGCAACGTCCGCCTCATGAACACCTGCCTCACTCTCAAGATGGATAGCAAGATTTGGTATCCCTGAGCATATTACTTCTGACAGCGGTACCACTTTTACCTCTCAATTGTAGACATAATTATCAAATCTACTGGGCATCACCCTATATCAGACAACTGTCTACAACCCAACTGCCAATGGAATGGTTGAACGTTTTCATTGCACCCTCAAAGCAGCTTTGATGTCCCGCTACAAGAACGCCAACTAGTTTACTCAGCTTCCCTGGGTCCTCCTGGGACTAAGGACCACTCCTAAAGATACCCAGGACATCTTGGCAGCTGAAAAGGTGTATGGCGACAGGTTAGTCCCTGCAAATTTTTTCCTTGTGCAACCTCTTCCGACGATCTCCAGCGCATACGTCACATCATGGGAAAATTTACTCCATGCCGCCAGACTTACAAGCCCCCAGCAAAGTATCACATACCGACAGACTTGCACTCTGTAATGCACGTCTTCCTAAACAACGACACTAGGAAGCCACCGCTAACGCCCAGTTACATGGTCCCTTTCCTTGTGATCCGACGCAATCCGAAAGCATTCCTACTAAATGTTAGTTTCAAGGAAAACTGGGTCTCCATTGATCGTCTACAATCTGCTTATCTTCTGCCAGATAATCCGCCTATAGTTCGCCTCTCTAGATTAGGACACACTATTTATCATTTACAGTATGTAATTTTCAAAGGGGAGCCATATACCACCCGTGTGTCACACGAGCATACATAGCAATGACATTTCTCTTATATCATTTGTATCTTTGCTCTCCCATCGCACTGACAGTTACTTGTTTTAACCTGTCCTCATATTCCTTTGTTAACTGTTAACAGAACTGGCTGCCGGTTTCACAAGAAATTGCATGTCTGTATTTTGTGACCATCTTACTGGGACCTAGTGTGTATATATACTCGATGTACCTTAATAAATTATTCAGTTGCTTTCATCTCGCCCTCGAGTCACAGCATATTCTTGGCCCGTCACACTACCTTAATTGTCCAGTGGCTTCGTTTCTCATACAGTAAGGGTAGAAGTGGCCTTTTGGCTATGGAAAGCAGTTTTTTGAAGAATATTTTGCACACGCACCCACACAAACATCTATCAATTTATCTATGCAGTTATATGTTGTCCTTCCATCTTGCAACGAGGATGCCATCAGAAGAGAAGTAGTCCAGTGTGCCCCTTTGCGTGGTCTTCTTGCTCATCTCCTTCACAGACTTCAGGGGAGGATGTCCAACTCAGTTTTCCCTGGCAGTTCCCACATGCCGGCATCCATACTCCGATCTCAGGTACTTGGCCAACCCTATACTGGTGAAGCAGTTGTCTGCATACACTGCTGCGTGACTTGGGTCCTTGATGGTCTTGACAACGGAGACAACAAACTTTGAAGTCACAGACATGGCTTTCTCCTCTTCAGACATTTGAGTAGGGTGGCTCATAAAGGTTGTCTCCCTTGGTACATAAGAATATCATGCACAAATCCATCCACGCTGGAGCGGCAGAACAACTTGTAGCCCCACTTGTTAGGCTTCTTGGCTACATACTGGTGAAGGTTACCAGCCCTTTTACCCTTGTAGGCGACCATCACCTCATCAATGGATTGGATAGGAGTTTCGGAAACTTTCAGGAACTCTCTGGTGACCTTTGTGAAGGGGACTCTCACCTTGAAGAACCGATCTTTGGAGCCTGCTGCCTGGTCATTGTTGTTGAAGTGAAGTGATGATCAAATGGCCTTGAAGCGGTTCCTGGACATGAAGTCTGCGACCTGAGGAATCCTGGTCTTCACAGCCCAGAAGTCGACGATGCTAGGGAGAGGAACTAGGCCCATGTACATGATGAGGCCAAGGAAAACCATGAGATCCTCTTCTGATATGTGGAAGTTACTGCCTACATCCTTCTGTCTTGAGTACAGGTTGGACTGGTAAACGATGTGTTCCCTCAATTCAGCTGTGAAGAACTGAGAGAAATACTCATAAGGTTCCCTCAAGAAGTCTGGCTGTGGATGAATGAAGTCTGGCAGGGGTTGGATGTCGATGTCGTCCTTCTTCCATTCAATAACACGAGGCCTCTTAGGGTTAATCTCACCTTCAACTTCACCTTCCTCTCCCACAGGCATCTCCTGAGGGACAGCAACATTGACCCTGCGAGCTGAAACAAGAATAAAGTAACATTAGTGAAACAGTAAATGAATCGTGTGTGCTGGTGTGTGTGCATGCATTTGTGTGCATGTGTATGTCAGTGAGTATGCATGTGTGTGCATGTCAGTGAGTATGCATGTGTATGCTTGTGTATGTCAGTGAGTATGCATGTGTGTGCATGTGTATGTCAGTGAGTATGCAGGTACACGGATAAGTTTTAAATATACTCATTGTTTACAAAAATTTAAAGAGCAACCATTGTAACAACAAGACTTTAAAAAAAAATTAAACAAATCTCTCTCTCTCTCTCTCTCTCTCTCTCTCTCTCTCTCTCTCTCTCTCTCTAAGGATGTCTCATACTTGCCTCTAGCGTTGGGAGGGTCAAAGGCATCCTCCTGTGTAAGGCCTTCGTCAGGAATGTACGTAGGGTCGTTGTCATCACTGTCGACATCCAAAGGGCTCACGTCGACATCACTTCCTCCAGCGTCGTTAGGGGCAACCCATGGTGTACGATCCTGAGTCTCCAATGCAACGTTGCGATGCCCATGAAACATATGGCCAGGAATTTGGAAAAAAAAAAAGAATTTGAATCATGTAATGAAAAAAATGTAACTTTGCCTAACAAATACTTATCATTTAATCCCTTGTAAGGTAATAATTTGTATGCACATGAGCCTAACATCTCTAAATCATCACTATTATTTCTACAAATATGGTTAAAACTATTTGCACATGTCTAAGACAATCACTAAAAAAAATTGCAAAAAAGATGTGCGTCGTAACCTAGTGCCCGGTAAAAACGTTAAGATCCAATAGATTCCATATGGGATGAGCGTTGTTCGCCTAAACTCGTCCGAGGTACCCCAAATGGGATCTATACTTTTTCCGATAGTCACTACGACACGTCAGTAACAATAGAGCCCTTGAAACCCACATCAAAAGGTAAGCATATCACGGTAGCCTGACTACTGGTCGAAAGACAATTGGTAGAATGACAACTCGTCGAATGACAATTCGTCGAACTGACAATTCGTCGAACTGACAATTCGTCGAACTGACAATTCGTCGAAATGACAATTGGTCGAATTGTCCATAGTCTATCATAATGGATGAAACATTCAAACTTCGACTTTGATTTATAAATGAGAAAATAATGACATAAGTCTCTTCGTCCTTTGACCCCAACAAAAAGTATAGCAATGGTAAGGTTTTATTTTCAGCAATTAGAGCATGGATAGTGTACAACTGTGAATTAACTGGAGCTCAGTCTAATGTGCCATCACAAAACCAAATACAGTTTTGGAATGAAAGGTCAAATTTCTAGCAGTTCCATAAATAGTCACTTTTATTTTCTCCAGACAACTTAAAATTTTAACCTCTTGTCGTAACGTTTAAGTCTTCATCCTCTTGTACGAAAGTTTTCCTATTCACAGTTCTCAAAAGAGAAGATTTTTGGGGGGGAGTGCTCCTGCAACACTCAAAGGCATATTACATGTTGCATTATATACTATGCAGGACAGTCACTTCTTCGGTTTCACAAGCCCTTTCTTAATTTCATTTACAACTTTCAAGGCAGCATTTCAAGTATCATTTGGCGGATGGTAATCCCATGAAGGATTTCCTTGAATCATATCATTAATAGTTTGTGATCTTGCTCCACACTCACTCCGTTTTTCACATCTCCAGTATGTTTTATCACAATGTTTCTTATCAATTATGTCAGAAACCTTCATGCAAAAGTTTTCTAGCACCTCGTTCGGTCTTGATGAATTTCATTTAGTTCATGGGCTATAGTGAAATGTTTGATATTAGATACTTAAAAACAGAAATTATTTCAAACATCCATTCATTTGTTATTTCGACGAATTGTCTTTTCGACGAATTGTCATTTCGACGAATTGTATTTTCGACGAATTGACATTCAACAAGTTGTCATTCTACCAATTGTCTTTCGACGAATTGTATGCATACCATATCTATCCTACAGTCACTGTGTACTTACCATGATTACGACGGTCGGGGGCGGGGGAGGGGGGTGATACGTGGACGTTACTGCGACGCGTCTTGTCACTTTTCCGACTTAAGCACAAATGAGGTGTCTTTGGAAGGAGCTAAAGTCTTGGCGAGAAGGACAGGTGGCTTCTGATTGGCTGATTCGAAGAGCAGAGGAGTGTAGCTATGAGTTGCCAAAGCGTCAATTTCAGACAAGCTTAAACTTGTTCACCATGACTACTCAAAAGTAGCTGTTTTAAAGATCCCATTTGGACTCTCTGGTCATTAAAGGGGTAGGTGTATTACTTGACTGTAACCTGTCTCTAAATGCCCTTATAAATAAAGTAATAAAAACTGCTGGTTATCATCTAAGAAATATTGCGTTTATAAAAAAGGAGCCGTAGAAAATTTGTGTAAAGAAACTTGTGATAAACTGTGTTATTACCAGGATTGACTACTACAACTCTATTTAAATATACCAAAAGTGTAACTCAAGAAATTACAAAATATAATAAACAGAGGAACAAGACTGATCAAAGGTGTCCCACCTAGGGAAAGGATCACCCCTTTACTAATTGATTTACACTGGTTGCCGATTAAAGCGAGATTTTAATTTAGAATATGTACAATAACCCACCAAGTTATCAGAACAGGGCGTCCAAAATACTTCAGAGAATACCCACATATTGCGCAGCTAACAAATCGTGTCGACACGAGAATAGTTACAGATGGCTTCAAACTGTTGGAACCTAGATTTTGTGTACTTTACGTTCCAGAGCCTTTAAATATGCTGCCCCAAGACTATATAATAAGCTCCCACAAAACCTTTCGAATGATTGAAGACATTAAGGCTTTCAAGAGGAATCCGAAGACTTTCTTATTTCAACAGTCATACAACAGTGACGATTTAACAGTAAATGAACAATACCTGACATGAAACGTTAAATACTCTGGAAGAACAAGGTAAAATGACAGTGGAGGTCCTGTACAGAGTGGGGTTCCCTTGCTGTATGAACCGGAAAAGTAGCCATCAAAGTAAAGTAAAGTGAAGTATATATATATATATATATATATATATATATATATATATATATATATATATATATATATATATATATATATATATATATATATATATATATATATATATGTATATACTGTACCCCAATTATTTTCATTATTATCATTATTATTATTATTATTACTATTATTATTATTATTAATACACCCTAAGTAGAAAAGGAGGATGCTCTAATCAAAAGGGCTCCAACAAGAAAAAATACCCGAATGAGGAAAGCAAATAAGAAAATAAATAAACTAAAAGAGAAGTTATGAAGAATTTAAATAAAGTATTCTAGATACAGTACCAACATCAAATTAAAATTTTCATATAGAGTAAAAACTCAAAGACTTCCTTCCCCCCAAAATTAGGCTGAGACATAAGATCGAATAGTGCGCTTAAGTGTACCTTAAAGCAAGAGAAATCTATCATAGGCCAGTGGAAGACCATGATACAAAAGCTATGGCCCTATCCACGATTAGAAAATAATGGTTTGATTTTGGAGTGCCCTTCTAGAACTGCTTACTATAGGTTAAGAGTCTCTTTTACACTTAGTAAGAGGGAAATAACCACTGAACAATTACAGCGCAGTAGTTAATCCCCCAAGCGAATAAGTACTGTTTGGTAAACTCAGTGTGATATGTTTATGAGGACAGAGCAGATTGTGGAAAGAATAGGCTACACTATTCAGTGTATGTTTAGGAAAAAAAAAAAAAACGAGAACGAGGGATCGTATGTACTACTGCCTATTGGTAGTTTACCATTGGGGGGCTGTTGCTCTGGTCTGCCTACTACTTCTATATATATATATATATATATATATATATATATATATATATATATATATATATATATATATATATATATATATATATATATATATATATATATATATATACACACACACATATATATATATATATATATATATATATATATATATATATATATATATATATATATATATATATATATATATATATATATATATATATATACAGTATATATATATATATATATATATATATATATATATATATATATATATATATATATATATATATATACCATCATTGTGGTTATTATTATTGTTATCATTTTTATTATTATTATCATTAATATTAATATTATTATTATTATTATTATTATTATTATTATTATTATTATCATTAACTAAGCTATAACTCAAGCTGGAAAAGCCTGATTTTATAAGTTTAATAGCTCAAACAAGGAATCAATAGTGCAGTCAAGAAAGGAAATATGGAAATATATATATATTACTGGAGAAATATTTCAAGAACAGTAACAGGGGTTCTCTCCAGGTTGAGGGGGTGAATTTTCCCAATTGTTTATTTCTTTGCTAAAAGTCTTCCTTTTACCTATCAGAAGGCCGTGATATGTGTAGAATTCATCTCCAGCCTCTATAATGCCCCCCCCCTGGTCATCAACGCCCCCCTTATGTTAATAGAAAAAATACGAAATATCATTAGTAATTTTCTAATTTTTATAGGTTACCCCTTTAAAACTGTTCAAATACGTTTTCTCATATCAGTGATATCAAAGAAAATGGGCTCAGGGGAGACTATGATTTTATATCCAATATTTTCGTCATCAGACAAAAATCGTAATTTCTCGTTTTTTCTTTTTCGGGAGAGGGGTGTATTTCTTTGCTTGTCCTGCTCTTATGCCTTAAGTAATATAATATTTAGATGTTTTAGGCCATTAAGTGACATAATACCTAGAAAAACACAGAAGGTTTTTTCCCTAAATCGAAATTTTAATTTTTGGTGAATATTTATTTTTAGGTATCCCTCCATCACCAGCCGGGGTTTCACTACCTAACCTCCTCGTTTTTTTCTTTCTGTGTGCTTATTTACTGTTCGATTTTGATAAAACTTGGTCTGCTTGTTCCATATGGATAAACAAACATAATGACAGAGCGAATTCCAATTCAAGACATTAGTTTCTCACTGGTCACCAAACAACTTTAAGTCGCTAGCTCCAATTTTCACATTTTTATTCATAAAATCCTTTATTTTCCCTGTAGGATGATAAAACTTACAGAGGATATGCCTTATTATAGTGCTAATAATGCCTCAAAATTTCATTAGCCTGTCTTGATTAGTGTATTTTTGGCAAATATTTTTACAATTAGCACCCTCTCAACCCGGAGGCTACCCTTAAAACAGATCTTTTAAGATATAAACTATAAAAAGATACTTGTCAAAATGTTCAACATAAAAAAAAAAAACTTTGCTGCATGTTTGAACTGCAGAAGTTACTATGATTAACATAAAAAAACATTTACCGCAAGTTTGAACTTTAGAAATTCTACCAATTCAACTACCAGATTAGGAAGATCATTATACAAATTTTTCACAGCTGGAATAAAGCTTCTAGAATACTGTTTAGTATTAAGGCATTCGATGGAGAAATCATTACTATTAGAATTTTCTTGTATTACGAACAGTATAGTTCTGTTCGCTAAGTTCTGAATGCAAAGTAATATCAAAATTACGAAAAAATTTCATGCAACATGGATAACAAACTAATTGAACGACAGTGGAAGAGTATAATATCTAGATCATTAACAAGAAATTTAATAGATTGTAAGTTCCTGCCCAACAAATTAAGATTAATTTCACCTGCTGAAGACCAGAGAACAGAACAATAATTGAAACCAGGTAGAATAAAAAAAAATAGGACACTTCTTCAGAATAGATTGTTCACCGACAATCTTAGGATTCTCAATATGCCAACTTTTTGTGCAATTGAAGAAGAGACAGATCTAATGTGTTCCTCAAAAGTAAATTTGCTGTCAAGAATCATACCTAGAATTTTAAAATAGTCATACAGAGTTAAAGAAAAATTATCAATGCTTAGATCCAGATATTGAGGAGTCACTGTCATAGACCTAGTTACAATTATACTTGAGTTTTGTTATGATTCAATTTCATGCCCCATAATTTGCACTATTCACTACGTTTAGAAGGATCTCTATTAAGGGATTCACCAACACCAGATCTACATTCAGGAGATTGAAATGATACAAAGACAGCAGCATCATCTGCATATGCAACGAGTAACAGGTCAGGAATACTAAACTGAGGAACATTAGATATCACACCCCTTTATTCATTTTGATACCCATCAACAACAACTCGTTGCAAGGAAAGACATAACGAAATAGTTTGAGTTTAAAAACAAGGGTCTCATGATTACAAAGGTCAAATGAAACACTAATATCAAGGCCAATCATATAAAAATCCTGACTATAATCAAGGGATTTATTTACAGCACTGATGTTTGGAAGAAGGGCACCACATACTCCAAGGCGTTTACGGAAGTTAAATTAGAAACTAAGGAACAGCAAACCTATTTAGATGTTATGCCGAAAGACGTTCAAAAACTTTTGATAATAACGAAGTTATGAAAATTGGGCAGTAATCAGCTGGACTTGAGCTAGCACCAACACATTTACAGAATGGAGTAACATTGGCAATTCTGAAACAAGTACCAAAAGCTCCTTGGCTTGCTAACATGCTGATAATAGCCAATAACTTAGGAGCTAAGAAGTCTGCAGTTTCTATAAAAAGCAAAGTAAGAATATCATCTGGATCTACACCTCCATAAGCATCAAGGTCTTTTAAAAGAGCTTTCATTTCACGTGGTCGAAAATGTAAACTAGTTAGCTCAGCCACAGAAAAAAAGGAGTGAGGGACATCAATTTTCTCATTACTCTGCTGAGATTCAAACAAACCAGTCAGAAGGGTTGCCTTTTTCTTTTGACAGTGAGTGACAGAGCTATCTCATTTAAGTAAAAGAGGAACTGTTACATGTACACCAAAGAGTGTGTATTCACAGGTAACCCACCAGTTATGTTACTGAGTTATACCAGGAAGGGTTTCTTGCATGGTTAGATTTTATCCATTTTCATTTGGAGCATAAACTCTCTGAGCAAAAGCTCTCAGGTGAATATAGTTATTCCAAGTCAGAAATGATCTGCTAGCCTTCCAAAGATGATAGGCCATCTGCTTCTCCAAATGGGCACCTCTACAACCATCACTGAACCATGATTTGTCTTTCACTCGGTACCTTAAACATGAAAAGGGACACGACTATCAATTATATTGACTAGATTCTCATTTAGAGGAACAACTGGCACAATGCTATAATTAAATTGTGACCAATTCAAGCTCAAAATATTACTGAAAATGCCATTTTAGCCCCCTTGATATTTTATATGAATCTTACATAAGTATGACACATCAGAGACAGCCTGTCCCTGATATGTTATACTCATGTTAGTATTATATAAAATCTCAAGCAGACTGGAATAGCATTTTGAGTGATTTTTCAGCTTGAATTGTTCACAGTTTCACTACTAATTAAATCAAGGCATGATCAGATGTCCCAACTGGAGAATTAACCTTACTTGTTAGAATGGCAGTTGAGCTGGTGTAGCTTTACTTTTGATATGATCACAGTCTGATTCAAGGGTAACGTCTAAAGCTCATAAGCCAAGGCGATAAGTAAGAAAACTAGAACATAGCCATTCCCTATGGTGAGCATACAAATCAACAATAAAACAAAAGAGGTCATTCTTCTTGTATCTTACCCATAATGGTAAGAGGACAATCGGACATAAGTAGAAGTGGTTATGCCAGCCACAAACTTTTATTACCTGAATCTCATGACATCCACATTCATAACAGGACTTATGAGGAGCAGAGTACTCAGTTCTAATATACATCACCATTCCCCTGGCACTAGATATGGTATCCTGTTTCAAAATTATTGGTTTCTTTAAACCAGTTGTAGGGAGCTCAGATTAGTGCTTCATTTTTTAAAACAGTTTCTGAACACAAGATAATATCATACTGGCTAGACGCAATAGTGAGGTCTTGAAGTTTTGCCTACAGACCATGAATACTACAATACAGTACACAAGACTGGACATACTGGACCCGGATTTCGATAAATATCTCCACACAACATAATAATTAATGGAAATAAAAAAGATTCGTCAAACATAGAAACTAACTGGACAAAAATGATAACAGAAACGATATTTACAGAAATATAAAAGAATTGATAAAACCCATAGACTAAAGATAATAATTCCGAAAAATTTATCAACGTGGAGTAGCCAATAACCCAGGAAGGGCTAAATAACCTCCAGGATAGCCACTTCAATTGAAAGGAGGACAGTAAGGATGGTTTGGAAACGATAAGGAAAAGATACCCTCCTGATAAACCACCTGGCATCTATAACCCTTTTATTAAGCCTGCCAAAACACACCGTTCAAAAAAAAAAAAAAAAAAAAAAAAAAAGGGGGGGGAACTAGTGTGCTCCAGTGTACCCTCAAGCAAGATAAATCTAACCCACGACAGTGGAAGACCATGGTGCAGGAGGTATAGCACTACACAAGACTACAGAACAACGGTTTGATTTAGGATAGTTCTCCTAGAAGAGCTGCTTACGTAGCTAAAGACTCTCTTCTACCCTTACGCACAGGAAAGTAGCCACTGACCCATTCTAGTACAGTAGTCAATTTTTTGAGTGAAGAAGAGATGATTGGTAATCTCAGTGTTGTCAAGTGTATTAGGACAGATGAGAATGTGTAAAGAATGTGCATGATGTGTACGTGCAGGCAAAAGAAAAATTAATCGTAAGCGGAGAGAGGGATCTAATATAGCACTGTTTGGCCAGTTGAAGGATCCATTAACTCTTTAGCGGTAGCTTATCGACTGGTGGCGTGTTACATGGTGATCATATTACCTATTCATATGCATATACCAGTTCATTAATGTAGAAAACAACAAATGCTGCCGTTTCTGGCCCATTGCAGGGCAAAAGCCTCAGACATGTAAATTCATGCTTGGGTTTGGCCAGTATTCTTCAACTGATTACTCACAAGAAACCAATCTAGTATAGGTGTCTCTGCTAATAAAGATTTCAAAGCATTTTTTATTTTTTTTATTTTTTTTTTGCTGTTTAGCTTTTTCTTATATATATGTACTCAGTTACTCGGGTATTTAGCCAAAGTGGAGGGCATTAAATTTTGAACTTAGTTTACTGCATATTATCCTTCTAGTTTAATTTGAATTTATTACTACAGTTTGCAGTTAAATTTAAGCGCAACATCACATTAATTTTTTAAAGGGTTATAAATTCGACGAAACACTATATGGAATATTCTAACTGAAAGTTACCTAAGTTTTTCTTAGCTTTATTCATAAAACCAATGACACTTATCTTCTACATACTCAGAGAAACGTATTCTTGATCCGCTTTGATACTTCGATACACGTAGTGAAATACAGATTTATATATACTCTTAGAAATGATACGTTCATAATACGCCTTTTACAGATTTAAAATACGAATTGTATGGAGTACCTAGTATTCAAACAGTCAAAAAAACTATGTTGTTACTTGATTCTATCTGTAGAATACATTGCACACACACAAACATACACTTATGTATATATATACATATATATATATATATATATATATATATATATATATATATATATATATATATGTATGTATATATATATATATATATATATATATATATATATATATATATATATATATATATATATACATATATATATATATATATATATATATATATATATATATATATACATATATACATATATATATATATACTATATGTATATATACATATATATATATATATATATATATATATATATATATATATATATATATATATATATATATATATATATATATATATATGTGTGTGTGTGTGTGTGTGTGTGTATGTGTGTGTATGTGTGTGTGTGATATTTCATATAGGTATTTACTGTATATATTATGTGAAATATAGGAACTCAGATATAAAAATTCACATAAAATTTCTTTTATTTTTTTTATATACTCATGTATTATGTATAACTACTGTATATGCATTGAGTATTGCCAGTATGCAAATAAATAATAAAAATTACAATAGAGAGCAAGCCAGGTATTCAAGTATTGATGGTGAGGTCGAAAGAAAAGTCAGGAGTATCAGGAGAGAATATTTAGACATAAAAGCAGATGAGACTGACAAAGCTATGAATTCTGGGACTGCCTACTGTGTAGGAATTGCTCATAGAATGATTAAAGAAATATCTACGCGGATGGTTCTTTTATACCACAACGTTGGATGGAACACTTTAGTGAGGTCATGAATAGGAGGTATAAAGGGAATAATTTAATTGAAAACCTGATTCCGGGGAAGAAATCGATGTACCCATTAATGAATTCGGTGTTTAAAGTCTAAGCTATCATTAAAAAACTAGAGATATGAAAAACCCCTTGATACGATGGAATAACGGCTATGATGATATTACCGGAAATGAAGTAACTCCCAGATTATTTTAAAGAT
>NC_090740.1:85932120-85934620 GCF_036898095.1 Palaemon carinicauda
AAGGAAATACATCAAATATATAAGTTATGAGAAGTAATGAATAGCAATATCAAATATCTTAAGATATGTAACAACTTTAAAATAGAGCTGATATACATTTTTGCTTGAATTGACATTCCCAGAGGAAGCCAACTGTGTATATATATATATATATATATACATATGTATAAATATATATATATATATATATATACATATATATATATAAATATATATATATATATATACATATATATATATATATATACATATATATATATATATATATACATATGTATAAATATATATATATATATATACACATATGTATATATATATATATATATATATACCGGTATATATATATATATATATATACACACATATATATATATATATATATATGTATGTATATATATATATATATATATGTATGTATATATATATATATATATATGGATGAGAGAATAGTGTGCCTGAGCGTAATCTTATTTTGCACGTGAATCACTACAACTATTGATGTTCATTATTACTCGGGTAGAGTGCATAACAGAGGACGTGAGTGGGAACCATATCTACCTGGAGACAGTAAAACCAGTATAATGTACAGATGATATCACACTTCCCATGGACTAGACAACAGTGGTTTGATTTTGGAGTGTCTTTCTCCTAGAAGAGCTGCTTACCACTGATAAAGAGTCTCTTCTTCCCTTGCTAAGAGGTAAGTACCCACTCAAAAATTAAAATTTAGTAATAAACTCCTTGAGCAAGGAAGAAATTTTCGTTATCTTGTGGTTATCAGGCATATGAGTAGAGCGGAGAAGGTACAGGCCAGACAATTCGGTGCGTGTGTAGGAAAGAAAAATTAGTCGCAACCAGAGAGGGATCCAATGCGGGAGTTATATCTAATCTAAATCTAGTTTAAATAGTATAATAATAATAATAATAATAATAATAATAATAATAATAATAATAATAATAATAATAAAAACATTACTTTGATTCTTAGGAGACCGTTTTCTTTGAATTTTACTTATTATATTGCAAAAGTTTCATGGAAACGAACAGTTGAATTTCTAGTTGTCACAGAGCTGCATGACAATTCGTTGTTGATTAAATGAAGAGCAGGAACTACCTTGAAAAATTTAACGGTGATAAAAAGTTAAGCCGGAAGACGTGAGAGATAAAGGGGAGAGAAGCAAAAGCAAGATGAAAACTGTTGGAGATAATTTTCTAATAGTTTTAAGGAAACGTTGATTGTAACTTTTCATAGAAGGTTGCTTAGTAACTACTTTTCTGTGTAAGAATGTCTGTCATAGATCTGGTTTGAGAGACTTTGCTAGCAAATAATTTTCTGTGTAAGAATTTCTTTCATAATAGATATCTTAGGAGTGTTTTATAATAAGTGATTTTCTCTTTTTGATAATATCTATCATTGAAGGTTTATTATGAGTGTTTGCTAGTAATTACTTTAATCTGAATAAGAATGTCTGTTATAAGAGGCTGCTTAGGAGTCTTTAATGGTAACCACTTTTCTCTGCGTAAAAAAAATGTCATAGAAGATTGCTCAGGAGTCTTTAACTCTAACTATTTTTCTTGGTGTAGGAATGGCTGTCGCAGAAGGTTGCGGAGGAGTCTGTGATAGTAAATAATTTTCTGTGTAAGAACGTCCATCATAAATACATTTCTTCCTCTGCAGTATTTGGTTAAACTTATTAGAAATTACATGCGGTCAATACATGCACATTCAATCGTGTATTTTTTGAAACAACTGTTGGGCATTCCATTGCACAAACGATATGCATTTGAGATAAGACTCATTCTTTTATTGGTACGGAATAATTTTCTATCACTTTACGAAGAACATATTCAATAAAGTTTTCCATAATTTTGACCAACTTATGCATTTAGATTTCCCCAGACTATACCATATTGTACACACTACTAAGAATGCACTGGATTAAAAAAACGTTTTGACCATTCCATCATAAGTACAAATATGACCACAATATTCTAAAAGTTTCATTCCGGTAATGACCAGACTGTGGTATACTCTTAATTATTTCGTGTATATTAGATTAAAACTAAATATGCTTTCCACAAGCCTTCCAAGTATATGGTCAATTATGTCGTGGATAGGAGAAAAAAAAAACAAAATAGAAAAAAAGTGACTATAATTTTTTAACATACCACTACAACTAAAATATATTTGAATTATATAGCAACAAACAAAGATTAGGAAAACCTCTCTTGACATCACACTCTCAGGAAGAAAAATAATAGAGAAGATAAGAAAAGGAATTATGTTCCACGAAAAAAAAAATAAATAGATAATTAGGCATTGGGTTTCGGAATACTCCTTTTTTTTCTTTCCATTTTAGGCTTTATCCCTAAAGAGAGGATATCAGGAACAGGTGGATGTATGTCGGAATAATTCCCTTTTTTCTTTCATCATAAATTAAACGAATGGGTAAGGAGAGTTGTCTATTTTTTTTTTTTTTTTTTGAGGGGGGAAATTCTC
>NC_090740.1:85944620-85952120 GCF_036898095.1 Palaemon carinicauda
ACCTCTTCAGGAGTAATTCATCTCCGTATGCGGTTAGTGTATCCTAATATTAGTGACATATCAATGAACTTGGTTAACTACATTTAAACTGTTTTTCTTTCGCGTTGCATAGTTGTCGAGTTTTGCTTTTCCCTTAAGGTAACTTTGCAATGTAATACAATATACCACTTTCTCCTTCATTGATATAATTCATATGATATTGAATAATTATAAAGCTCTTTGTTTCTTATTTTCACTTTTCAGTAGATATATCTCCTTTTTTTAGCATACTTTACGTCAAAGGAATGTATATATTCCCGTGAAAGTCATTTTTACATAAAATGTTTTTAGGTCTAATTAACAGGCTTTTTTTTAAGGATTGATATAATAAAAATGGAACAATGTCATATAGGTTACTAAGAAAACGTGATACATCATCAGCCACCAAGATATTTTATTCTTACACTACTCTTCGTTCGATATACACTGTTAATATATTAATACTTTTCCTTAAAAATAAAACGATATTAAAAGTTTAGTAATGAAGATGAGCCCAATATCTTAGACTTTATGCTTACAATTCTCAAATAAACCAAGCGGCTGTCTGTAGATAGCAACATTCGATTTACATATCTGAGGATAACAAGTCATTTGGTTCCGAGATCAAGGATTGCGTAACTTTATGACAGCATGATTGCCTTGTAGAAGGTCATATACGCCAATAAACCGGCAATAAAGTAAGGGAAATCACAGGATATGAACACTCCACAAACATTTCAGTTGAAAATAATTTAAGTTATTCCTTTATCTTCAAAGACACATGATATATTTATTTTTCCCTTCGAAACAAGTGAATTACAAAAGTAGAACAGTTTTTATTCCACATCTTTATTAGCTATACGGCATGGGGTTCTGGGTCAGATTCTATAATTTTCTATCTTATATATTATTATGATAATATGATATGATAATTTATAAAATGTTTCATTGAGATATACAAAATTTTGCCAATGAGGTCACGAATAAAGAAAATAAAAATGTATCCATGTTCATGATATATTTACTTTTTAGAAAATAAAAATACTAATTGCACTCCCTATGCCTTTATTCATCTAAAATTAATATCATAAAGGTCACGACCTAGTCTCATGATAAATGTAAATAAGAGTTCAGCTGTATTATAGAAAAGGCATAACTTCATTTATTATATAGTTAATTATATTGTAGAAAATATGATGTAAGTTTTCAGTGTTTAGGGGGATAATGTTAAAAGGAGAGTTCAAATTGCTTTCATAAAAAGAGTTCATGTTAAGAATTCCTTTCACATATCGCTTGGCATTGGACGTAATATATAGTGTTCTAATTATTGCTTCGTCATTTCTATTGTGAACCAACTTCTCCAGATTCAGTTTTATAATTCAAAGATAGTTTAATTTATTTAGCTCTTTGTTTACAAACTATTCTCATTTTTCTCCGTTACACGTATATATGACACACAAATTTAGGAACCACAGCCCTGAATCCTTCTCGCGAATCTCAAAGAAATATTTGGTAAAGAAAACGTACTGAAGGTGTAGCAGACAGAGAATTGGTCATAACAGAAAGATGGGCTGTACATGGCTGGTATATTATCACGGCGTAACAAGCTTATATACAAATGATTAAGGATACCATGGCATGAAAACTTTAACTATAGGAAAAATGCATGGACAAGCTTAAACGGGGCTTTTTATTATCAGTGCCAGAGAGAGAGAGAGAGAGAGAGAGAGAGAGAGAGAGAGAGAGGGAGAGAGAGAGAGAGCAATCGCACTATGATATAAGAGCGTGTATGAAATACATGTGTATTACGAAGGACATACTTCACCAATTTTTTTTTTTTTTACAGGTATTCATAAGTGCATTAGAAATAAGTGTACTACAGTGGTACCTTGACTTGTCCTTGTGGGGACGAGCTCGTATACCAAACCAATTTTCCCCATTAAAATAGCTAAAATTTCTTAATTCTTTCCAACCTTCAAAATGACACTCTGTAATCTATGTTTCAAGTTACAAAATAATGAAAATATTCTTTTAAACAACAAATGTTTTATAAAAACCATAAGCGTATGTAAAGAAATGACCAGATTTTATACCATTAGAGAGTTATTGGGTCCTTTGACTGGCCCGACAGTTCTACATTGGATTCCTCTTCCTGGTTACAAGCTCATTTCATCTTTACTGACACATCCACAGAATAGTTTGGCCTATTATTTACACATTTTGCTCTTTCCTTGTACACTTGAAAACACTGAAATTACAAAACTACTTTCATTTCAAAAGGTTAACTATTACACTGTACTGTTCAGTGGCTACTTTCCGCTTCTGTAGGTAGTAGAGAGATTTTAGCTATGGTAACCAGCTCTTCTGGGAGAGGGACACTCCCAAATCAAACCACTGATCTCTAGTCTTGAGTAACGTCTTAGCCTCTGTACCATGGTCTTAAGTTAGATATCCCTTGCTTGAGGGTACATTCGAGCACACTATTCTATCTTGTCTTTATCCACTTACTCTTTTGCATTTAGAGTTTATTCATGAAAAAAAATTGTTTTATTATTATTATTATTGTTTTTAAACTTCTCTTTAAGTTTTCCTTATTTCCTTTCCTCTCTGGGCTATTTTCCCTTGAACTTATAACATTCTGCTTTTGCAACTAAAGTTCTAGCTTAACTAATAATAATAATAATAATAATAATAATAATAATAATAATAATGGTTAATATTTGATAATAGTTAATTGTAACTATTGATAAATAATGATAATAATAACAAGCATAATAATAATAAAAATATTGATAATAATTTTTATTATTATTATTATTATTATTATTATTATTATTATTATTATTATTATTATTATTATTATTGTTTATATATACATACATATATGTGTGTATATATATATATATATATATATATATACATCTATGTATATATATATATATATATATGAGAAAATGTTTTCTATATTATCATAAAGGCCACACTATTCATAATCATGTTGGTGAGAAACTCACATAAAACAATTAGTGATGAAAAGAACATAAAAGACGTTTATATCCAAATACTTTATTAGAAATATCTTAAGTGGTTTTAATGTAAATCAATATATCTCCGAAATTGATAATTTCACTGTATATTTATTTAGGAATTCATACCTCATATTTTTAAAAAAGAATTACGAGAATTTTTGCACAATGATTTTCATATCTCTCAACGTTTCTATTTTCTTTTTTCTTTTATAAATGTCAGGTAGTCGCCTGATTCGTTTAAATTAAAATAAAAAAAAATAAAATGACAGGAAATATCGTAAATAATTTGACGGTAAAGATGTTGTTTCAAATATAAAGCGGAAAATAGACACAAAATTTACATATTTGTTTCCTTATAATGGTTTGTTTAATTTAAACTGTCTTCCCCAAAGTCATGATCCTCTAAGTTCTTAAATCTCTTTTTGATGAGATCAAATGATATTGGAAGGAGAATGTTTACTGACAAATGATAACAAGAATAATATGTACCATTTCAAATTCTATTGAGACACTGCCACCATAGTTACTGGTTTGTTTGACTGGCCAGATAGTACTACATTGGATCCCTCTCTCGTTACGGCCCATTTTCCCTTTGCCCACACATACAACGAATAGACTGGAATATATTTCAAAGATTCTCCTCTGCCCTCATACACATGGCAACCACTAAGATATGAAAAGTTCTTCACTCTAAAGGTTAACTACTGCATTATAATTGTTCAGTGGCTACTTTCCATTCGGTATGAGTAGAAGATATTTTTTAACTATGACAAGTAGCTCTTCGGGGAGAAGGACACTCCAATATCAAACCATTGTTCAATAGTCTTGGGTAGTGCCATAGCCTTTGTACCATGGTCTTCTGCCGTCTTGGGTTAGAGTTATCTTACCTGAGGTTACACTCGGGTAATCTATTTTATCTGTCTTCTCTTCCTCTTTTTTTTTTTTTTTTTTTTTGTAGGCTTAATAAAAGGGCCTGCTGGTTTATCAAGAGGCTGCCTTATGTTTCTATGTTTCTTCGTCTTCCTCACAAGTGATTATTCTTAAACATCTTTACTGTACTGCCCTCCCTCCAGTTGAAGTAAGTACCCTTGAGGGTACTTAGCCTTGTATGATGTGTTGGGTCCGCCATGTTGACCAATTTTATTCGACATTTTATCTTCAGTCTATGGATTGTATATGTTACTTTATATTTATTCGTATACTTGTTGTTTTTCATCATTGTTATTGAGTTTGTTTTTAAATATGATAAGACCTTTTCATTGCTTTTAACTCTCATTCTGTCTGGAGATATTGAGCAAAATCCGGGACCAGTATGCCCCAGACATCACCAGTGTCGTCTACTTTATTGGAATATTCATGGTGTGCATGCCGATATTCAAGACCTTATAGCTGCCTCCATACAGTATGATATTCTATTATGCTCAGAATCTTTGGTTTCTCAAATGAGACACTCATCAGAGCTTCTTATTCAGAGTTCTAAGAAATCAGTGAATTTGAAATGACATGCTATTCGTAAGGCAATGGGAAAGGCGGTGCATATTAGGACTGGGTACCCAGCTGTGAATGTGGATGTCAGGAGATTCAGGTAATAAAAGTTTGTGACAAACATAACAAGTATTATTTGCGTTGTATCTATCGGAATCTAGACTTGGATGATACTATACCCTAATGACTCTTTACAGGTTTTTTTATTTTTTTAATTTTTTTTTAATGTTGGACTCCATGGCTTAACAGCTTTGGACTCTTCCCATGAAGAGGCCGTGAACAGGTTATAAGTGAAGTTTTAGTATCAAATTACTTGCATGCTTTTCCACCTGGGACATCTGATCATGCCTTGATTTTTTTTGGGGTATTTAAGACTGAGAAGCTTAACCATGATGTATCATACTTATGCATGATATACATAAAATCTCACACAGATCTGATTAATATCTTTAATGATGATAGGGTTATCACTTCTCGTGCGCTCAACATATGTTTATGGTAGTTCTTCACTATATGATCAATGCTCAATTTCCATAACTCCCATATCATCTTATTTTTTTTTTTTAATCCGGCAAACTATCTATATAGGTATACTTAATGTAATCCTCTATTCCTTAATTTGCCATTTGGCTTTCATAACAGCCTTGGAGCAAATTATGCTCTTCCTACAATCTCCAATACTATACAAAAATCCCTTGATTGTGGTCAAGGAATTCGTATGATTAGCCTTGGTACTAGTGCTGTATTTGACTGTGTTAATCATGAGGCCTCTGTTTATAGAATCAAATAGTTGTGAGTATATGTTTTTTTTTTATTTTCTCATCATTAATAAACTTTGAAATAATAGATAAGAAAGAGTAGTGGTTGATGGACATTATAGTGAGTATACGAATGTGATATCTGGTGTTCCTCAGGTAGGTGTTATTGGCCGATTATTTTTCCTATTATACACACATGATATTTGGTTTGTCTTAGAAAACAATTTCATTGCATAAAATAATAATAATAATAATAATAATAATAATAATAATAATAATTGTTATTATTATTATTATTATTATTATTATTATTATTATTATTATTATTATTATTATTACTCATGCTAAGGTACAACACTAGGTTGAAAAGCAAAATGATATAAGACTAAGGGCACCAACAGGGAAAAATATCTTAGTGAGGAAAGAACACAACGAAATAAATACACTACAAAAGAAGTAATGAAAAATCTAAATAAACCCTTTTAAAGCTGCTCATCCACTACCGATTTAATCCATGAGATTAGATCAAAGTTGACTAAGTTTAAACATATTGTTTTGTGAGTGTTGGTATTGTTCCTTGACTCTGATCGTAGGTTCTAAATACTTCAAGATATCCCATTCTTTGTGATGATTGTTTACCCAACATAACGAATTTAATTTATAATAGTTGGCAACAGCATTAAGATGGTTTGGTTGAAAATAAGATGCGAGAGGTAGCGAATGTTATAACACCTTGAAAGTATAACATGATGCCCTGAAAGTGGGAGATTATTCTTTGTCGTCTCAACATTAGTCATAATCGGTTGAGACATGAATATTATTATTATTATTATTATTATTATTATTATTATTATTATTATTATTATTATTATTATTATTATTATTATTAGTTGTTAAGCCACAACTCTAATTGGAAAAGCAGAACGCTATAAGCCCAGGGGCTCCAACAGGGAAAATATCCCAGTGAGGAAAGAGTAAGATTAAATTAGATATCTCTTATATAAACTATGATATTTCTAACAAAACAAGAGAAAGAGAAATAAGATAGTATATTGTTCTTACTTGCCAATACCAGCCATAATGTGACGACTGTTTGGTCCCCTGGACAGTGAGCCATTTGTTGACCGACTGCTCCACTTATATTAGTGAAAGAAGTAGATATCTGTTTGAAGGTCGAGGTGAGGATGGCAGGTTCATCCTTGCCAAGATTCTTGGACATGATGTGTCTTACCATGCCAGTGGCATTTTCAACTTTACTTCAGAAGCAGGCAGGTCTTCTGAAAGATATTTAACTTTTGAAATAACAGATTTGCTTTTATGGTTTAAATTGAATATTCTTATTTCTTTTTTTTTTCTATTTATAATAAACGATATCGGTGTCAATGACCTTAGATGTCATAATACCAGAAAAAAAACTCATATCAATCAATCTAATTAGTTCAATCAATAGTTCGTTCAGATGTAAACGAGGACATTTATAGACAAATTTAATTTACATCTGATGGAAATGCGAGATGACGCTGGGTGAGTCAACTTGGTCAGTTTTTATATCGGAAGTCTCTTGATTTTCTTATTTAGAGGGTAAATTAAACGTGGATGTGAAAATATCTGATATTTAGTGGACGTAATTTTATCGGGCAAATTTATTGAACTTGATAAGAGTGATCCGCTACTTTCGAATGTAGAGTAAAATGTATTCGGATAGTAAAGCTATAAACTAGGATTTCAAAGTTCCAATAGGAAAACTTGAATTAATATTTTCTGAGGCCAATAAGGAAACAAATAAAGAAATAAGTAAACCATCTGAGAAATAATGAACAATTAAAACAAAATATTCAAAAAACAATAACAACATAAAAACCGATATCTAATAAACTATAAAAATATTTATGCTAGCCTGTTCAACACTTGGACATTTGATTCAAGTACCTGACTAGGGAGATCATATCACAATAATCATGACAATATTAGTAGTAGTAGTAGTAGTAGTAGTAGTAGTAGTTATATTTAAACTAGAAATTACAAGTAGCAATAACTCATTTTATCACGTGTTGATATCAGTGCTGTTATTGCTGATACTATCATCATAATTTCCCTTACTTTTTATCGTTATTATAATTAATAAACAAGAATTTAGGAACATGCACATAACGTTCCCTTGCTAATTTGCACTGGTCAATTTTGAAATTTGCATAACCAGGGAATTTCAG
>NC_090740.1:85957120-85959620 GCF_036898095.1 Palaemon carinicauda
CAGAAAAGACATAACCCCATTTATTATATAGTGGGATAGACCAACTATGCATTTATTAAGCTGTAGAAATTATGCTGTAGGTTTTCAGTGTTTAGGAAGATATTGTTAGAAGGAGAGCTCGAATTGTTTTCATAAACAGAGTTCATGTTAAGAATTCTTTTTACATGTAGCTGGTCACTGGAGAAAATATATTTTATTTTAATCGTTGCTTAATGATTTCTATAGTGCACCAATTCCCTCAGATTCAGTTTTATAATTAAGTGATAGCTTAATTTATTTAGCTCATTGTCTACAACCTGTTCTCATCCTTTTTTCGTTTACACATAGATAGGACACAACAATTTGGGAACCACATTCAAATAAATGATTGGTAAAGAGTAAATACTGAAGGTGTAGCAGGCCGTGACTAGGTCATAACAGAAAGATTGACTGGATATGGCTGGTATATTACCACGACATAACAAGCTTATATACAAATGGTTAAGGATACCAGGACATGAAAACTTTAACTATAAGAAAAATGCATGGACAAGCTAAAACGGGGCTTTCTATTATCAGTGCCGGAGAGAGAGAGAGAGAGAGAGAGAGAGAGAGAGAGAGAGAGAGAGCAATCGTACTTCAGGGTAAGAGCGTGTATGAAATGCATGTGCATCACGAAGGACATACCTCACCATTTTTGTTCCCAGGTATTCGTGAGTGCGTTAGCTATAAGTGAACTACGGTAGTTTGACTTTCGAGTTTATTCCATTCTGGGGCAAGGTCGTATCTTAATTTTCTCATATATCATATGATTTTTTTCCCATTAAAAATACATAAAAGTTTTTTAACTCTTTCCAACCTTCAAAATGACACCCTGTCATCGATGTTTCATGTTACAAAATAATGAAAATATTGTTTTAAAGAAAAAGAAATTGTATTAAAATCAGAAATATGTACAGAAATTAACGGTTTTATACCGTTAGAGAGTTATTGCGTTATTTGCCTGGCCCGACAGTCCTACATTGGATTCCTCTCTCTGGTTAAAGGGTCATTTCATCTTTGCTGACACATCCACAGAATATTTTGGCCTATTCTTTACACATTCTCCTCTTCCCTTATACTTTGGCAACACTGAAATTACCAAACAATTCTTCTCTCAAGAGGTTAACTACTGTACACTAATTGTTCATTGGCTAGTTTCCTATTAAAGAAGCTTTAGCTATGGTAGGCAGCTCTTCTAAGAGAAGGTCACTCCAAAATCAAACCATTGATCTTCAGTCTTTGGTAGGGCCTGAGCCACTATCATGTTCTTGGGTAGGTTATCTCTTGCTGAAGGGTACACTCGGGTTATGTTGTTATAATTGTTCCTAAACTTATCATTTATTTCTTCCTTATTTCCTTTCCTCACGGGGCTGTTTTCCCTATTTGACCCTTTGGGCTTATAGCATTCTACTTTTCCAACTAAGGTTGTAGCTTAGCAAGTGATAATAATAATAATAATAATAATAGTAATAATAATAGGTCATAGTAGTTAATAATAGTTGATGATAATTAATAATATTTATTAACAAATAATAATAATAATCATAATAATAATAATAATAATAATAATAATAATAATAATTATTACTATTATTATTATTATTATTATTATTATTATTATTATTATTATTTACGTTGGAGATGAGATGACCTGATCTAATGAAGACGCTGAGGAAGGAGAAGGAAGAGGAGAGTGAAACAGGAGGATCGAAGGCTCAGTTTTTGCTATCACTAGTCAACATTACATGTGTGAATATAAACTTAATGCTACTTCACAACTCTTTTTTTTATTATTATTTATTTTCTATTTTTCTTTGCTTATATTATTTTCCGGCACTATCCTCACACTTTTTTGGTCCTTTCACCAGACCTTCCTCTCCTTTCGTGAACTGGTGTTCGGAGCTTTGAAATTATCTTAACACCTTTGGTTGGTGTCATATCTCAGAGAGATTTCTTCTGATTCGTAATTTCGTTGATCGTAGACGTTGAATGTTCATACTCTTAGCCAAGTAATTTACACTTAATATACACCTTGTTCATGTTTCTTAATTATTTCACGTTTCAATTCTGTGGACATTATACCCCTCCTCTCTTCACTGTCAATAGCACTTATCTCCTTAGGCGATCTGTTTAAACGGACGTTCGAATTAGAATTTCTCACAAAATACGAGGTAAGAAACTATAAGCACAACGAATCAATGTTTACTCTGCGAGGTGGGCGTGCGAAGAGAACGAGAGAGCGTGTTGGAGATTGGAGGTTGGAGGCTGTGGAACGCTGCGTCGTACCTGCCTACTGTGCTATCAAACAGAGGCGTCTCAAACTTGTATAACAGATTGTTGCTCGCATAACAAAGCCAAAAATCGAACGAGTGATGACTCGTCCCTAAGGAAACATGTACGTTAATTTATTCATAGGTCAATGCATCACTTTATTTATGTTACACTATCTATTCTGAGAAGAAATTGTTCAAAGATAAAA
>NC_090740.1:85964620-85977120 GCF_036898095.1 Palaemon carinicauda
GAATTCAGTTTTGTTCTCATTTCATTTTAGTTGTTCAAATGTCATCCATTCTCTAAATCTATCAAGGATTTGGTTTAAAGTTTCAGTAGTGTTATCTATATCATTTATGGAGAAGTAAAATTGTGTGTCGTCTGCAGATAGTTTGAACTTCATACTATGCCTTAGTAATATTTTCGATAGACCAATGGTATAGATGCTGAATAAGATTAGGCCAAGCACACTCCTCTGGGGTACCTCTCTCTTTAAAGGATCATATGATGAATAAGAGTTTCCAATTTGTACACAGTAATTTCTACCAATAAGAAGTCTTTTAGTTATTCGAAGGCTTGATGTAAATCAACATATCTTTGAATATGATAATATGATAATCTCACTGTATATTTACTAATGATTTTATACCTCATAGTTGTCAAATGAAATAAAATAATTATGGCATAATGATTTTCATATCTCCTGACGTTTCTATGATTTTTTTAAATGTCAGGTAGTCGCCTGACTCGTTTTAAATTAAAATTTGAAAATTGAATGCCAGGAAATACCAAGATGTTTAGAATATGAATCGGAAAATAGTCAAGAAGTTTGGATATTGTTTTTATTGTAATGGTTTAGTTTAATTTAAACCGTGTTCACCAAAGTATTATCCACAGAAATTCTTAAATCTGTTTTTGATGAGATCTTATGAGATTGGAAGCAGATTGTTTACTGAAAAAGGATATCAAGGATATTAGATACCATCGAAATTCTTTTGAGACACCTTTTTTTTTTTCTTTTTTTTTTTTGACTTGTCAGATAGTACTACATTGGATCCCACTCTCGTTGCGGCCCACCTTCCCTTGCCCACACATAAACTGAATAGCCTAGTATATATTTTACAGATTCCCCTCTGTCCTTATACACCTGGCAACACTAAGACATGAAAAACTCCTTTTCACTCTAGAGGTTAACTACTGCACCATAATTGCTCATTGGCTACTTTCCACTCGATATGAGTAGAAGAGGATCTTTAACAGTGGCAAGTAGCTCTTCTTGGAGTACGGCACTCCAAAATCAAAGATAGCTAAAAAATCTTGAGTAGTGCCATAGCCTTTGTAACATGGGGCTGCACTCGGGTAATCTATTCCATCTCTTTTCTCTTCCTCTTGTTTCTTTTTTTTTCTTTTTTTTTATTAAATGGTTTATTGGGCCTGTTGGTTTATCAAGAGGCTGCCTTTTCTTTCTATGCTTCTTTGCTTTCCTCACAAGTGATATTTTAAAAAACCATCCTTACTGTACTGCCCTCCCTCCAGTTGAAGTAGCTATCCGTGAAGGTACTTAGCCTTGTATGATGTGTCGGGTATTCGACGTTTTATCTTTAGTCTATGGTTTGTATATGATACTTTATATATATATTCATATACGTGTCGTTTTTTTATCATTGTTATTGAGTTTGTTTTTAAATATGATAAGACCTTTTCATTGCTTTTGATTCTCATTCTGTCTGGAGATATTGAGAAAAATCCGGGACCAGTACTCCCTAGACATCACCAGTTTCTTCTACATTATTGGAATATTCATGGTGTGCATGCCGATATTCAAGACATTATAGTTGCTTCCATATAGTATGATATTCTATTATGCTCAGAGTCTGCTATCTCAAATCAGACACTTATCAGAGCTTCTTATTCGGAGTTTTAAGAATTCAGTGAATTTGAAACGGCATTCTATTCTTAAGGTAATGGGAAAGGGGGGCTATATTGGGACTAAGTACCCTGCTATGAATGTGGATGTCATGAGATTCAGGTAATAAAAGTATGTGGCACGGCTAACAACTATTATTTGCGTTTTATCTTTCGAAATCTAGACTTGCATGATTTTAACTCCTAAAGACTTTTTATCATAATGCATAAGATACTAGAAGAAAGTAAGACTTTTTTTTTTTTTTTTAACGCTCACCATAAGGAGTGCTTAATTTCTGTGTCTCCTAATGATCTCCATGGCTTAGGAGCTTTGGACGTTTCACCTGAATCAGGCTGTAAACAGATCATAAGTGAAGTTTAGTATAAAATGACTTCCCTGGTTATCCAATTGGGACGTCAGATCAGGCCTGGATTTTTTTTTTCTTTTTTTTTTTTGGTATCTAGTACTGAAAAGCTTTACCTTGATGTATCATTCTCTTTTACGATATATATAAAATATCAAGCAGATCTGAATAGAATTTTGAATGATCTTCTAAATTTAAATTTGTCACAATTGTATAACAGTGTTAAGAGAATCTGGTCAACATAATTGATAGGGTTATCACTGCTTGTGCGCTCAAGTACCGAGTGAAAGACAAACCCTGGTTCAATGATGATTATAGACGTGCTAAGTTAGAGAAACAGGAGGTCTATAATTTTCTTAAAAGGTGGAAGATCATATTTCGTTTGAAATAACTACACTCATTTAGGAGGAGTTGCTCTGATATTTTATGTACTTCACCTAATAAGGAACCAAATTTTACCATAAAAGAAAACATTCCTTGTAAAACCATAGGAACAAAAAGTGGTGGGCTACTTTATTGTGGATATAAAAGTTTCTCTTTTACTTAATCAAGATGGTTTTCACTCACTGCACAAAATAAAGGCAATCCTTTTGGTATATTCATTTGACAGTAAGATCTTCCTCATTCAAGTTTTCCTAAGGTTAAACTAACAAGGCAGGTTAAATTGGAACAACTTGATTTACCTTGATTCTTATGATGTAGACCCAGATGGTATTTTTATGAATCCGAACCTAAATTATAGCTTTTGACTCTAAGTATAATCAATAAATAACTAGAATGGGCTGTTCGATTAGCCTCTGTACTACGGTCTTCTACTGTATAGGGGTAGAGTTCTCTTGCTTAATGGTACACTCGGGCACACTTTTCTATCTTGTTTTCCTTCCTCCTGTTTTTTTTTTTTTCATGTATGAAAGATCTATATCAATGCTGTTACTGTTACTGAAACATCTTATATTGTCCATTACTTCTTTTGTAATTTTTATTTTTTTTTTCTTTCCTCACTGAGTTATTTTTCCTTGTTAGAGTCCTTGCGCTTATAATATCATGCTTTTCCAATTACGATTGTGGCTTAGCAAGTAATAATAATGATACTAATCGGTTTACGTTCACTACCATGACAGGGTGATAAATAAACTGTCCCATGACAATCGAGTATGTTAGTATTTGAAAATTATTTAACAAAATATTTATAAATTATTATAAGAACACTATTTTCAATGGATAGAATTGATTATTAAAATAAATCAATCATATTGGAAATGGTTTGGTATTTTTTCAAGTATATTTCTTGTTTTATTAAAGGATTCCTTGAGATTTACGACACCAAATAGTCATAATTGGTGCCAAAGTATGGCATAGTACTAAAAAAATACCTAAACAAAAATTGTACCCCATAAAGTTTTCATATATCATAGACTAAGGAATTCGAAGAATAGTCTGGTATTTTAATGATGATGATTTGATGTCACAATACTCTAAAGTTATTTGAGTTATATATTTAATTCAGAAAGAACTGAAAAAATATGGTGTAGTGTTTCAATACAACACTATTCCAAAAGACCCATCCTCCGTCAATACCCTTTTTTTTGAGTGAATCCTTGTGCCATTCAATTTCACCAGGTCCGAATTTCCTGACGTTGATCTTTTTCTGTGAGAGCTTAAAGACGAGGACGAATATTTTCCAAATATATTTTCTGTTTGTTCTTCAGTAAGAAGTAACACGAATTAACAAACATCATCTAGGCTTCATAAGTTTATATAGTATGTAATGTTCTTTGCTTTTATGCTGCAAATATTCATGGATATATCTTACCAGAACCAAAATGGTAATGATAATCAATTTTATTTAATGCTCTATATTTCAATGTTCAGTACAGTTTTCTGAAAAAAAATATACGTATCACAATGCTGACAAAAAAAAAAAAAAAATTATGTCTGCTTCAACTAGAACTCAAATTTCCACAGTGGAGCTGATAAATTGTCAATTTCAAGTAAATGAAAGTGCAAGTGCTAAATAGTCTAACGAAAATCACATGCAGACAACATACTCGTATTACACAAACACATATATGCAATAAAACACACACACACACACACACACACACATATATATATATATATATATCTATATATATATATCTATCTATATATATATATATATATATATAGATATATATATATATATATATATATGTATATATATATATATATATATATGTGTGTGTGTGTGTGTGTGTGTGTATTGTTTTTGTCTTTTTATCAAGTTATTAGCTTGATGTTTATGGCAGAAAATGCTGTTTTCCTTCTGGAGCTGGTGGAGCGCATTTGGCAACGATACAACAATATCTGTTAACGTGAAGTGATACTGCTTCTAAACCCTAGAAAAAAAAAAATTTGTAATAATACATTCCTTAAGACATATGGATTTCAAAATTTCTAATATTTTATTTTTTTCCTCTATTTTTAGAAGTAGATGTCTTTATTATACCAGAAAGTGATCGAAATAATATTCATCAGATGAATTAATATATTCTATTATTAACTAATAGAACATTTATCAATGCGAAGAATTATTGTTTAGTTTTATTTACCTTTTCAAAATTACTAACATTCATATCTTGAACATGTATGTATGCATTGGTCGGTTTTGCAAAGGTAAGGGAGATGTGCATGAGTGTTGTTATTCAATGGGTATTAGTTTGTTGAGTGTGGTTTGAAAAGTGTATGGCAGAGTAATAATTGATATGAATAAGGATAAAACAGTGAATGCAATCTTAGAAGTACAGGGTGGTTTTACAAAAGGTACGGGATGTATGAATCAGATTCTTACAGTTAGGCAGATATTCGAGAAATATTTAGCGAAAGGTAAATTGCATCTATGGATCTGGTTAAAACTTATGATAGAGTTTATAGGGAAGCGGTGTGGAATGTGATGAGGTTATATGGAATTGGTGGAAGGCTGTTGCAAGCAGTGAAGAGTTTATACATAGCCAGCAAAGTGTGTGTTAGGATAGGAAATAAAGTAAGTGAGTGATTTGTGAATGGTATCCAGTGAGAGTGGGACTGAGAGAGGGGTGTGTCACTAAAATTCTTCAATTTGTTTGTGGAGGGAGTTATGAGAGAGATGAATGCTCTAGTGCTTGGTCGAGGATTGAAACTGATAGATGAGAGTGATCATGTGTGGGAGGTGAATCAGTTGCTATTAACGGATAATAAGGTATTGATTGCTAGCTTGGGTAGAAGCTGGTTTGGGAGGGTGTATGAGAGAAAAAAGTTGAGAATTAATAAGTGTAAGATTAAGGTTATGATATGCACAAGAAAGGAGGGTGGTGCTAGGTTGAAAGTTATGTTGAATTGAGAGTTATTCAAGGAAGTAGATCAGTTTACGTACTTTGGGGTCTGTTGCTGCAAATGGTGAAGTGGAAGCATATTTGCGTCTGAGAGTGAATAAAGGATGTGAAGTGTTAAGGGGAGTGAAGCGAATGGTAAAGAAGAGAGGGTTAGGAATGCACGTAGAGAGTTCTGTATGAGAAAGGGATTGTACCAACTGTGATGTATGGATCGGAGTTCTGGGGAACGAAAGTGACGAAGAGACAGAAATTGAGTGCGTTTGAGGTGAAGTCTCTGAGGATTATGGCTGGTGTATCTAGATTAAATATGATTAGTAACGAAGCAGTGAGAGTGAGAACAGAGGTAAGACATGTGTAGCGGTGATTTGGCCATGCAGAGAGAATAAAATATGGCAGTTTGCTGAAGAAGGTTATAAATGCAACAGTTGATGGGAGACGTAAAAGAAGAAGGCTAAGGATTGGATGGATGAATGGAGTGAAAAAATCTCTGAATGACAGGAGGATAGAAGTGAGAGAGGCAAAGAGTATGCTAGAAATAGGAATGAATGGTGAGCGATTGTGACGCAGTTCCATTAGGACCTGCTGCTTCCTCCAGTCACCTTGGTAACCGCTGAGGTAGGGGATTCGGTATATGAAGGTTCATTTGTGGTAAATAACGGGAGAGGGTGGGTTGTGGCACCCTAGTAGTACCAACCTAACTTGGCTGTTTCCCTTGTTAGGCTTGGAGGAGCTAAGACAAGAGAAGTCTCTTTTTGTTCTTTTTTTATGTCTGCTCCTCCCCAATATTGGTAAATACAATATGTAGAGAGATAAAAATATTGTAAACAATGTGGTATAAGTTATTCAGTTCTACAAGGAAAGGCATTTTAACATATTTTTATTTCTTTTTGATGAATTATTTCTTTAACACTTTAATGTAATATATTCAGCATTTGAAAGAAAATAAGAAAAATCCAGTAAAAATATGATTGAAAGATCAATATTGGAAGCTGAAAGTATTAGTTGTTTAAAAAATAATGTACTTTAACAAAGGAAAAATAAATATCTAGCAACATATTTTAAAATAAGAATAAAAAATCAAAAGCTTTAATGACATTATAAAAAGTGTGTTGAGCAATTAGTAATTCGTATAAAGAATTGAAAAGGGGAACAGTCAATTATCCAAGTCTTATTTTTTTTTTTTAAATAATTTCGTTGGGATTTTTACTTTTATTAATAAAGAAGTGATAATATTCAAAAAGTAATAAATGATAGGTGTCTGAAAACAAAATAGACTAGTACGTTATGTTGTGTTTGATCATTCAGTTTTGACATGCTGATTGATGTGAAAAAGAGGGAAGACATCACTATTGTACCAACCGTGTTTCACACAATTGTACATAATTCCTTTTGTATATATTATGCTTGTATCTTCGCTCTTCCCTCGCACTAAAATGAACATGAAAATTCATGTCTGGTTTTTCCTCTGTAATATTGTCTGTCTTGTGAACTTGTTATGTCCTGTTGCCTTGAGGTTTTGTATATAAAGAGAGAGTTCTACAATAATATAACTCAGTCGTTTCCAACCTGCCTTTGAGTTCACAATCTTACTCGGCGCGGTTACATTGGTGACCCCGGAAGTCAACTCGCTCCCACTGCCTTCCACCCCCAACTCCCTCGCCCCTCCATCGTTGGTACTATGACGGAGACGGATTCTACTACAGCAGTTGGCGATGCGGCCGCCCCATTGAAACTTTCACCGTTCGCCACCGGAGTGGCGTTTGCTTGGTTTCAACGCGCAGAAGTCCACTTCCGTATCAGGGGCATGACTCGCTCAACCACCAAAGCCGATTATGTTCTCGCGGCGATACCCGAGGACACCTTCCCAAAAATATCCGACTGGCTTTGTGAACAAGGAGACACCCCAATAGCGAATGACGCCCTCAAAACATACCTTCTGCAGCAGTACTCGCCGTCGCCTGCCGCCCGTATAGCGAAGCTTTTTCAGCTCTCGCAACAACCGTTGGGGGACCAAAGGGCTTCGCTTGCCCTCAGGGAAATGACCAGTATCGCTCGCCTTCAACCTGCCGCAGACAACTCTCCTCGTGAGGCGAACCTACTTCGTGCCCTTTGGATACGCCGTTTACCCGAACCTGTACGCGCTGCCATACCCGACGTCGATAGTTTACCCATAAAGGACTTGATGACCAAAGCCGACGCCCTTATGGACAGCCACTTCAAGACCTCCATCAACGCCTCCACCCCTGACGACGAGGATGCCTATTCAACGTCAACCGAAGCTGACATGAATGCCGTAGGACATACACGCCTACCCCGTGACGTGCCGAAGCGGCGACAAAGTCGCCCACCACCCACTAATCGCTCGCGCCCCAACGAACGACTTCTACAGCCACTTACTACCTCCCATCCGCCGCAGTTTTGCTACTACCACTTCATATTCGGGGCAACAGAGAAGAAATGTGCCAAGGATTGTCAGTGGCCAAAAAACGTGTAAGTACCCGATCGCTTGTGGCGGTGGCCTCCCATGTTTCTAATCTGTTCTTTTTACAGGATGCAGGAACGGGCGTGCGATTTTTGGTAGACACAGGTGCTTGTCGGTCTCTTTTGCCAAGGAAACTCTTCAAGGCACGACGTAGTCTGTCTACATCTGCCGACGTCCGCTTAGTAGCTGCCAACGGATCTGCGATACCCACCTACGGTTACGAGAACCTCACATTATCGTTCGGAAACGGTAAATTCAATTGGAAGTTTCTCGTTGCTGACGTCACAATGCCAATCCTCGGTGCGGATTTCCTCTCTCATTTCCACCTTCTGGTCGATGTTGGCAACCGACGATTGGTCAACGCAGACTCGTACTTGTCGACACCTCTTCAACCCGCCCCCTCTAACCTCGCTCTCCACATCAGCACACCCACGGATGCCTACGCCCACCTCCTCACGTCATACCCGGAAGTTTCCCGTCCAGAATTTCGCCAAACGCCCACGGTTCCTGCCAAGCACGGTATTTATCACCATATCAAGACGACGGGACCCCCAGTCTTCGCAAAATTCAGACGTCTGGCACCGGAACGATTGGCAGCCGCCAAACAGACGTTCGCCGAAATGGAGAAAATGGGCCTTTGCCAAAAGGCCTCCAGCCCATGGTCGTCGCCCTTACACATCGTTCTGAAGAAAGACGGCTCCCTCCGTCCGTGCGGGGATTACAGGCGCCTGAACATGCAAACAGAACCGGATCACTACCCCCTCCCAAACATTGCCGATGTGACCTACTACCTGCACAAAGCGAAGGTTTTCTATACGCTCGACCTCCTGAAGGGGTATTATCAGGTGCCTATGAACCCAGAAGACATCCCCAAGACCGCCATCACCACTCCGTTTGGTACATACACCTTCAATTACTCCTGTTTTGGCCTTCGTAAGACTGGGGCAACGTTTCAACGTCTCATGGATGGCATCTTAGGGGACCTCCCTTTCTGTGTATGTTATGTGGACGACATACTTGTGTTCTCCTCAAAAGAGGAACACCTCCGTCACCTGCGCATCGCGCTCGACCGCCTGCAACAGAACGGCCTTTTAGTCCGGTACGATAAGTGTACCTTTGGCGCCAACGAAGTATCGTTCTTAGGGCACTGCATCACTCCTGAAGGTGTCCACCCCCTCCCTGAGAAGGTAGCAGCCGTTCAGAACTTCCCCGTGCCCTCGACCGTCAAAGTTCTGCAGGAATTCTTGGGCATGATCAACTATTATCACCGTTTTCTGCCAGCCATTGCCGCCACTCTTGCTCCCCTCTACGCCTCCCTTAAGGGCAAGCCGAAGGACCTGAAGTGGGGTCCCCTTCAAGAAGCAGCCTTCTGCAATGCAAAGAAGGCCCTATCAACTGCTGCAGCTCTCACTTTTCCTATCCCACACGCCCCTCTCCTTCTCCTCACCGATGCCAGCGACGTCGCTATTGGTGCAGTACTCGAGCAGGTGGTCAAAGGCTCGCCCCGCCCATTGGCCTTCTTCAGCAGAAAACTGTCCAAGGCAGAATAGGGTTATTCTACCTTCCATCGAGAATTGCTGGCAGTGCACTTGGCTGTCCGTCACTTTCGCCATTTCTTAGAAGGTACGCCCTTCGTCATTCGCACAGACCACATGCCTCTGGTGCACGCCTTCACTCGACAGTCTGACGCCTGGTCCGCCCGTCAACGCCGACATCTCTCTGCCGTGGCTGAATACAATTGCACCCTCCAATACGTCCCTGGGAAAATGAATCCCGTTGCCGATGCCCTGTCAATAAATACGTTGGCTGCCGTTCAACTGGGATTGGATTACAACGCCCTGGCTGAAGCCCAACAACAGGATCCAGAGTATCAAGCTTGTAGGACATCCTGCACGTCCCTCCGTTGGGAAGACTTTCCCCTTGAAGACTCCAACACCACCCTCCTCTGTGACGTCAGTACTGGTAGACCGCGACCTTGGATTCCTGCTCCCATGCGCCGACAGGTGTTTGATTTCATTCACGGCCTTTCACATCCTTCGTGCCGTTCTACTGCACAGTTGCTGAAGGCAAAGTTCATTTGGTACGGCATTTCTAAGGATGCTAAAGATTGGGTCCGCGCCTGTACTTCTTGCCAAACTTCCAAAGTACATCGACACACGGATTCAGGAGTGGGCACCTTTCCTCAACCTTAGCGTCGTTTCGCACACATTCACATCGACGTTTTAGGCCCCCTACCCACATCACAAAGACATCGTTACCTGTTTACCGTCATCGACCGCTCCACTCGTTGGCCTGAAGCCATTCCCATGGAAACTGCAATGTCCGCCTCATGTACATCTGCCTTACTCTCGGATGGATTTCAAGATTCGGTATCCCTGAGCATATTACTTCTGACAGGGGAACCACTTTCACCTCTCAATTGTGGACGTCATTAGCGAATCTCCTGGGCATCACCCTACATCAGACAACGGCCTACAACCCCGCTGCCAATGGAATGGTTGAACGTTTTCATCGCACCTTCAAAGCAGCTTTGATGTCCCGCTGCAAGGATTGCAACTGGTTTACTCAGCTTCCGTGGGTCCTCCTGGGACTAAGGACCACTCCTAAAGACGCCCTCGACGTCTCGGCAGCTGAAATGGTGTATGGCGACCCGTTGGTCGTCCCTGCCGAATTTTTTCCTTCTACAACCTCCTCCGACGATCTCCAGCGCATACGTCACGTCGTGGGAAAATTTACTCTGTGCCGCCAGACTTACAAGCCCCCAGCGAAGCATCACATACCAACGGACTTGCACTCTGCAACGCACGTCTTCCTGCGCAACAACACCAGCAAGCCACCACTAACGCCCCCTTACACGGGCCCTTTTCCTTGTGATCCGACGCAGTCCGAAAACATTCCTCTAAACATTCGGGGCAAAGAAGACTGGGTCTCCATTGATCGTCTAAAACCTGCTTATCTTCTGCCAGATGACCCGCCTACAGTTCGCCTCTCAAGATCAGGGCGCCCTATTTAACATGTACAGTATGTCATTTTTAGGGGGGGGGGGAGCCATGTACCAACCGTGTTTCACACAATTGTACATAATTTCTTTTGTATATATTATGCTTGTATCTTCGCTCTTCCCTCGCACTTTTAAGTTCTACTTATTCAACATCCCGATTAGGAAGATTATTCTGTAACTTGGTTACAGCTGGAATAAAACTTCTAGGGTACTTTCTAGTAATGCACCTCATGATGGAGAATCCTAACTATCAGATTTAACTCCATAGCTAGTATTAGGAACAGGATGGAACTGTCCGGGAATTATTGAAAAATATATGCAATATGCATAATGAACTAATTGAACGACGGTGTCAGAGATTATTATCTAGATTATGAATAAGAAATTTGATAGACCTTAAGTTCCTGTACAACAAATTAAGATGAGAATCAGCAGCTAGTGACCTGATAGGAGAACAGATCTTGAAGCAAGGTAAAATGAAAGAATTAAAACACTTCTTCGGAATAGATTGATCACCAAAAATCACAAAAGACACTCAATAAGCCCTTTTTTGTGCAATTGAAGAAGACACAAACCTAATGTGTTTCTCAAAATTAAATTGGCTGTCAAGAATCACATCTAAAATTTTAAGAGTCATACAAAGTTAAAGAAACATTATCAATGCTGAGATCCGGATGTTGAGGAGGCATGGTCCTTAACCTATTTACAATCATTATTTTAGGATTCAACTTCATATTCCATAATTTGCTTTATGCACCAATTTAGCTAGATATCTATCAAAGGATTCAACCACCCTAGATTTACATTCAAAAGGTGGAATTGATGCAAAGGGAGTAGCATCATCTGCATATGCAATAATCTTTTTTTCTAGACCAAACCACATGTCATGTATATATAGTATTACAAGTAATGGGCCAAGAACACTACCCTGAGGACCATCGAATATCACATTCCTACACTCACTATGGTGCCCATCAACAACAAGTCTTTGCGATCTATTATTTGAAAATTCAATAATGATGCTAAGAAACGACCCACCCACTCCCAACTTTTTGGGTTTGTAAACAAGGGCCTCATGATTAAAATGGTCAAAGGCAGCACTAAAATAAAGGTCAATCATAAAACTTCCTGACCACAATCAAGGATTTCTGTACAGTGTTAGATATTGTAAGAAGGGCATCACGTGCTTCAAGCCCTATACAAAAACCATTTGTAAACTAGGGAACAGATGAATACCTTCAGCAAACCTATTAAGACAATTTGCCAAAAGCCGTTCAAAAACTTTAGATATGGGAGTTATGGAAATTTGGCAGTAATCAGTTGAACTTTTGCAACCACAAATACAATGGCATAGTGGAGTAACATTACCAATTCTCCAACAAGTGCTAAAAGCTCCTCTTCTTGCTAACTTGGGCAAAATAACAGATAACTTTGAAGCTAAGAAATCTACAGTCTTTATAAAAAACAAAGGAAAAATACTATTTCGGTCTAAACCTCCATAAGCATCAAGGTCGATCAAGAGAGCTTTAATTTCACGTTATCGAAAAGCTAAACTAGGTTGTTCAGCCTCAGGAAAACAGGAATGAGGAAGTTCGAGTTTCTCATTACTCTGCTTGCTGTCAAACACATCTGCCAGGAAGGCTGGCT
>NC_090740.1:85982120-85987120 GCF_036898095.1 Palaemon carinicauda
GTCTATTGGTGCTAACAGACCTTCATAAATATATGGCTTAAAGATATCCAACATCTTTGGGTTTGTCCTGTTCGTCGTGTAAACGTTGGCTAGTTTATTTTCCTCTTTGACCTTTCCCAATTGTTTTTTCGTCTTCCCATTCTCTGAATTTGAACTATCCTTAATCACTTGGGCTACTTTTGCTGTAACTGTTGAACTTGTTCACGTAATTCTTACTGAACGGGTTTCCATGATTTGGCGAATACCTGTTACTTGGTCGGATGGACGGTTGAAAATTCAGGACCAAGAAGGGTTTACTAAAATATTATAATCTTCACTCAGCGAAGCGGCTTTATCAAGTTTCTTCACCTCTCTCTCTCTTACCCTGGAACGGTACGGTGGGTCGTCCGCGACCCCGAGCGTCAAAAAAAAAGAGGTTTTTCTCACGTGACTCACCCCCGTGACTGAATTTGTGGTGATCGACCTGCAGTAGGTGTCTCGCCTACACGCTCTAGTAGTGTCCAGATGTGCATTGCTGTAGCTGTACTCCTTCCCCGATTTCTGAGACGCGTCGGGGTCGAGCGCGAACGAGTTTACCCTTCTAAGGTAATTTGCATAATTATCAAAGTTATTACGTATTATGAAATTGTTGTAGAATGGTGCAACTTGTATAGGTTATCAGTTGTGGAAAGTCTTTGTGGATTGTTTGGCTACCATGTGCATGATTTTTTTTTTAGTTAAAATGTCGTTCATCACCACGAGGACCATTTTACCGCGAGTGCCCCTTTTTCATTTTTTTCATTTTTTTGCCAAGTCATTTTTCCGTAAGATATTGCCAAATAGTGTCGTAAAACTTTTGCTTTTTTAGTATTGGAAAGTGTGCCTAGATGATCTGGCTACCCATGCGTGACTTTGTTTTTGTCAGATACGACGTAGTTATTGGTATATTGGGTATTTAACTGTGGTTGCCAATTTCTGTTTTTTTTTCAATATTTGTAAAAATTCACTACGTAGTAAGGAATTGCCGTATAATATTGATTTTTTTTTTTCATGTTTATGTGTTAGAAAGTGTGCCTTGATGGTTGGGCTAACACGTGCATGTCTTTTTTTTTTATCTGAGATGCCGTATATTAGAATGTTGGGAATTTTTCCGCGAGTGCCCCCTTTTTATTTGTTTTGCATTTTTTTGCTTAGTCATGTTACCGTAAGGAATTGGCAAGTAGTGTCGCAAAACTTATATTTTTATAGTGTTGGAAAGTGTTTCTAGATGATCTGGCTACCCATGCCTATCTTTTTTTTTAGCCAGATATAGCGTATATATAGGTATGTGTTCGATTTTCCTGTTATTGCCATTTTTTCGTTTTTTTCCCATTTCTTTCAAAATTACTACGTACTAAGGAACTATCACAGAGTAATGATTCATTTAAATGTTTATTTGTCGGAAAATGTGCCTTGATGGTTTGCCTAGCACGTGGCTGAAATTTTTTTTCTGAAATGCGTATAATAAAATGTTGGCCATTTTTCCGCGAGTGACCCTTTTTATTTGTTTTGCGTTTTTTTACTTAGTCATGTTACCGTAAGGAATTGGCAAGAAGTGTCGCAAAACTTATATTTTTATAGTGTTGGAAAGTGTTTCTAGATGATCTGGCTACCCATGCCTATCTTTTTTTTTAGCCAGATATGGCGTATATATAGGTATGTGTTGGATTTTCCTGTGATTGCCATTTTTTCGTTTTTTCCCATTTCTTTCAAAATTACTACGTACTAAGGAACTATCACAGAGTAATGATTCATTTATTTGTTTATTTGTCGGAAAATGTGCCTTGATGGTTTACCTAGCACGTGGCTGAGATTTTTTTCTTCTGAAATGCCGTATATTAGAATGGCAATTTTTCCGCGAGTGCCCCTTTTTATTTGTTTTGCATTTTTTTGCTTAGTCATGTTATCCGTAAGGAATTGGCAAGTAGTGTCGCAAATCTTATATTTTTATAGTGTTGGAAAGTGTTTCTAGATGATCTGGCTACCCATGCCTATCTTTTTTTTTAGCCAGATATGGCGTATATATAGGTATGTGTTCGATTTTCCTGTGATTGCCATTTTTCCGTTTTTTCCCATTTCTTTCAAAATTACTACGTACTAAGGAACTATCACAGAGTAATGATTCATTTAGATGTTTATTTGTCGGAAAATGTGCCTTGATGGTTTGCCTAGTACGTGGCTGAATTTTTTTTTTTCTGACAAGCCGTATATTAGAATGTTGGCCATTTTTCCGCGAGTGCCCCTTTTTATTTGTTTTGCATTTTTTTGCTCAGTCATGTTACCGTAAGGAATTGGCAAGTAGTGTCGCAAAACTTGTATTTTTATAGTGTTGGAAAGTGTTTCTAGATGATCTGGCTACCCATGCCTATCTTTATTTTTAGCGAGATATGGCGTATATATAGGTATGTGTTCGATTTTCCTGCGATTGCCACTTTTTCGTTTTTTCCCATTTCTTTCAAAATTACTACGTACTAAGGAACTATCACAGAGTAATGATTCATCTAGATGTTTATTTGTCGGAAAATTTTGTTTACTTCTTTTTTGATTGAATATCATCAATTTTTTTTAGTTAAAATATTATATTGTTTTACATTTTTTTTTCGATTTTATTTCCCTTAAAAAAAATTTTTTTGGGTCAGAATTTTAATTTTATAGTCGTAAAATAATCGACAATTATCCAGCAACCCACCATACAATTTTTATGCATATCCAAGAATAATTAGATTAGTAAATAACACCTTGAAATTGACATACCCTTCCCACATTTCAAGTGGCAGATTAGGGAGTCGGAGTCAGTGTGGTTGGCGGCCATTTTGTGGACATATCCGAAGCGTAAGTTGCCCTATCTATATATATTCTTGTTCCCTATAGAATTTTTGATATTTTGGTATGTTTTTACCTGCATAAATATCATATTATATATTAAATATATGTATTTTTTTACGAAATTTCTAAGTACTCAAAAAATTACCTTTAGATATGGCCCCTGATATAAATGTAATTTACAAAATAATGAAGATTTTTTTACATATTTCTATTTTAGGATAACATATGTTTATTCCCTAAAAAAATTAGCCACTTCCTATTTCATTTGGGTACCCAAAAAAATTCATGAAATTTGGAAAAAATTTTTGGCCAAAAAAAGTTACCCTTTTTTTCTCATTTCAGATCTTCACCTCCATGGGTCTGACTTCATCCAAAATACATCAAGATGTGTCCTAATCATTCAAGAATCAATTCCTAAAAGGATTTGTGTATATATGTATAAATTTTTTTTTATGAATTTTTATGTAAGGTCTTTTTTTTCTACTTAATTTTTTAAAATATTTATAATAAATAGTTTTTCTGCATATGAGTAGTATTTATCTTTACAGTTGTTTTGAGCATTCATTGAATTTTTTTTTTGGCAAAAGAAAAAAGGAGGTTACTGCAAAAACTGATTTTTCGAGAATTTTTTTTGGCGTCGGGGTCACGCGCGTCCGAGTATACCCTTAAAGGGGTGTCCGAGGAGCGTACCTATCCAGGGTTAAGTAAGTTCGAATATGTTCAGAAATTCCATGTAGATATTGTTCTAGTATTATCAATTCTTCTAAATCAGCCATCTCCCTTACGTTAGCAGCCTCTGTCCATCTCTCAAAACATCATCATACCTTATAAGCGTAATCCAGGAAAGTAATTTTTTCGTCCTTCCTCAAACTTCGGAACCTTTCACTATAATATTCAGGGGTCATCTGGTACACTTGCAGCACGCTCCTCTTCACTTCTTGATACTCCTTCTGCTGGTCCTGACATAAGGAAAGATATGCACTGCAGCCCTTCCAATCAATACACTCTGCAATAACACACTCCATTTATCTTCTGGCTATTTCATCCTCGATGCGACCCTTTCAAATTGCTGGAAGAACTCATATGGAGCCTCTTCTGTGATCCTTGGAATTAACCTCTGGGCATCTGACACATTAAACACAGATTCGTTCGTTGCAGTTGTGTTCTATATCTGCGTTGTTGACTGTGCACGGGTGTTCAACAGCTCCAACTCGCGTTCATTCCATGCAGTCTCTTTTGCCTCTTCCTTCTCCTTTTCTTCTCGTTCCCTCTCTTTTTTTATCTTTCTTTTTCTTCCATCCTCCTCATACGTCTTGCAATCTCTCTAGCTTCTTCTCTCTCTTCCACCATCATCTTCAACTTGATCAAATTCTCCTCTACTGCAATTCATCGAATCTCAGCCTCCATATCCCTATCTGCTTTCATACCTTCAATTTGTGGGTTAACTGATCCTTGCTTCATTGAAAATGCTTCCTATGCTTCCTCCAACATTTCACGAGCTGCTACAATATTTTCCTGCGACAACTTCCCAGAGTTTATCAACACTTCTCTAGCTAGACACTTGATTTGGGCTTTAATCATTCCACCCGTAGCATGGCCACCACATGCCATTAAAATAGAGAGCCACTGAGCTTTGGTTATCTTAGCTTCTGACAATTCCTGAACATTTGGTTTGTTCAAAAACTCTTCGATATTAAACTGTGCCATCTTGTAATTTAACAATATTTAATACTTTTCCCAAAAATATATCCTAACAATACACAAAATCCTGTCAACCCTATACTATTCAAGCCTTCAATCAAAACACTGGTGATTTGAAGAATTCACTCTTTACAAAATAAACATATTCTATATAAATCACAACACTTTGAAAGAATTTATATAAAAAACAAAATAAATCACTCAAAATATAAAGTCTGAACAAAACTTGGACTAAGACAAAGAAGTTACGATCTGAAAATGGTATAATCACTCAACTTTCAATATTAAATCTGAATCAACCTTAGACTAAGACAAAAGAAATAATACAACTGAAAAGTATACAATCATTTCTTTCCCTTTAGAATAAATCTGAATACAATACTTAAATTTGATACTTAATGAAAATAGATAACCACATCTCGATTCAAATACTTTTTTCCTTCCTAGAGGGCCAG
>NC_090740.1:85991376-85998876 GCF_036898095.1 Palaemon carinicauda
AAGAAACAAGATCAATACTGTGATCAATTCAAGCTCCAAAGATCACTCAAAGTTTTTCTAACACAAAGGCGCTATCCTTGCGAAAATAAACTGTTTTTTCAGTCATCTGATAATTGCTATTTTTTTTTCTCTCTCTCTCTATTTGCTGGAAATTACATTCTTTTCTCTCGAGATATTTTAGTTTGCTTATGGTTTTCAGTTCATTACATCTACGCTTTGACTTTATCCTTATTATAAACATATCAAATTTTGTGTTGGAATAAGAAACCATAAAATATCATAATGAGCAATTACGTATATTAGACTTGAATACTTACGAAATAGGCTTGTTAACTTACTATTATTATTATTATTATTATTATTATTATTATTATTATTATTATTATTATTATTATTAGCTGACCTACAACATTAGTTTTCGGTATCGACCAATCAAAAAATGAGCTTAAATTGCCGATACTTCGATACTGGTACTTTGTGTTATTCCAACATCAAAGATATCCTTGTGTTCAGATTAAACTTGTTTCCAATAATCATGACATCGCAAGGCAAAACAACGAGGCTGAAGTAGACGGAACATCATGATCATCATCTCCACTTACACCCATTGACGCAAAGGCCCTCAGATTTCGCCAGTCCTCTCTATCTTGAGCTTTTAATTCGATACTTCTCCATTCACCATCTCCTACTTCGCACTTCATAGTCCTCAGGTATGTAGGCTTGGATCTTCCAACTCGTCTAATGCGTTGTAGAGCCCACCTGAGACAGAGCATAGTCATGTGAAATAATCTTGCAATGGTTCTTATTTTTCCTAATTATCATATTTTAGAATAATTATGTATAACCGAATTTTTCTAATATATACTGTATACAAATATACTTTTTGTTGAAGTAGTATAATTTCACATCAAGGCAACAAACTTTTTCATCCTGATGATTTGAGAATATTGCTTACCTATTTTACTTTATTTTGACGGCTGCTTTTCCGGTCCCATACAACAGGGGAACCCCACTCGCTACGGGACCTCCACTGTCGTTTTACCTTTTCCGTTCAGGGTAATTTAACGTTCTATATCACTTATTGTTCATTTACTGTTAAGTCGTCACTGTTCTATGACTGAGGAAATAAAATCTTCAGTTTCCTCTTTAAAAGCCTTAATGTCTTCAATCATTTGGATGTCTCGTGGAAGCTAATTTTATAGTCTTGGGGCCGCATATTTAAAGGTTCTGGAGCCTACAGTGGACATATATCTAGGTTCCAATACTTTGAAACCATCTGTAACTATTCTCCTGTCGATACGATTTGTTGGCTGCGCAATATGGAGCAATTTTCTGAGTATTTTGGACGACCGGTTCTGAAAATTCTCGCTTTTATTGGCAGCCATTGTAAATCAATTAGTTTAGGGGTGATCCTTTCTCTAGGTGGGGCATTTTCTATTCGTCCTGCTCCTCTCTTTATCATGTTTTATAATTTCTTAAGTTTCACTTTTGGTCCAATGTAAAAGATGGAGTTACAGAAGTCAGTCCTGGTAATAACACTGTTTATCACAAGTTTCTTCACAGAACTTTGTACTAGGTACTTATTTTTATAAACGAAATATGTCTAAGATGATAACAAGGAGTTTTTGCTACATTTTTTTGGGGGGCATTGAGTGACAGGCTACAGTCAAGAAATACATGTTCATTTGAATATTACCCAAGTTTCTCACGCTGTTTCTCTTGCCCACCACCATGAATTTAGTTTTGTTCCAATTTTCTTTTTGTTGTTTAAATGTCATCCACTCTCTAACACTATCAAGAATTAGGTTTAGAGTTTCAGTAGTGTCATCTATATAATTTACAAAGAAGTAAAGTTGTGTGTCATCCGCAAATAGTTTGAACTTTACACCATGCCTTTGTAGTATTTTCGATAGACTAATAGTATAGATGCAGACTAAGATTGGGCCAATTACACTCCTATGTGGTACCACTTTTTTTTTAAGGGTTCAGACGGTGAATAAGAGTTTCCAATTTGTGAACCGTAATTTCTACCAAACAAATAGCCTTTTAGGTATTTGAAAGCTCGATCTTCAACGCCGATGGACTGTAGATCATTTAATAGCAGTTAATGTACAACTGTATCAAAAACAGCACTGAGATTAAGTATTATTAAAATACAACATTTATTTTCATCCATCATTTCCAGCATATCATTTACAACAGAGCAGATGGCTGTCTCCGTAGAGTATGGTTTTCTGTAAGCAGATTGGTTGTCAGGCAAAGTTTCTATTACTTCTAAGTGACTGACTAGTTGTTCAAGAATTACGCATTCAAGTAATTTTGAAACAAAGGATAGACTCGAAATAGGTCTATATGAACTTAATTCTTGGTAGTCCAGAACATTTTTCAAAACAGGTGTGACTATAGCCTTTTCTCAGATTTGGAAAACTTACATTCATCAATGCTTGCATTTGCTATTCTCATTATTATTTCAGCTAGACCAGAAAAGTTTGTCTCTCCAATTACTTCAGATATTGGCATAGGATCGATCGCGCAGTTTGTTTTCTTTGCTCTCTTGATAATCCTGGTGATGTCATCTTGTGTTATGTTGATAAATCTTATCAATTTTGTCTGTGTGCCTGGTGTATCCTTAATCTGATGTTGAGTATTTACAAATGACTGGTTATATTTTTAATTTTGTTTTTAAAGAATACTAGAAAATTACTTGCTAGTTCTTGGTCCCTGTATCCATTAGGAAGCTTCTTTTCTTTTACATTTCTCATTATACCATTTAGAAGGCGATATAACTTATTTATGTCTGTTGCTGCTTCGAGGATCTTTCTCTAATGGTATTAACTTTTATTTCTTCCTAGTAGGTAGTTATGTTGACACGTAGCACTTTTGTATTCTAACCAAATACCTTCAGTTTTTAACCTATTCCACTTTCTTTCTTTACGTCTTTTTTCTCTCTTTTTCACCAAAGTGTCTCCATCAAACCAAAGAGATTGGTCTTTCACAGTTATAGTCTTTTCCATCGGTGGGCACTTGGTATCATATTCACTTTTACTCACTTTGTTATGAGTGGTCGTAAGACAGGTAACACACGTAATTTCCAACAGACGTTGGTCATCATGATCATATGGAATGTTGATAGCATCATTTATTTTCTTTGTAACTTCTTCAATAAATACGGTAGGAGAAAAATTTTATTTAAGTCTAAATCTATTTTCTTAACTAATGTATGTTTCTGTAGTGGTAGACTAAACGTAATAGGTTTGTGCACTGGCGAGATAGTACATTTGTTTTCAACATTTATATGAGATACAATATTATTCATGGGATCACTTAAAACAAGGTCCAACATATGCTCATTTAAAGCAATTGTAAAGTCAACATTATTAAATAGTCGATACGATTCTAATAACTTACTAAATGACAAAGCATCAGGATTTGATGCGTCATCCATCCGAAAATTTAAGTTTCTATAGATAGCTAGTTCGTTTTTCTAAATGATAATCATCTCAATGAGAGCACCGAATTCTCCAAAAAAAAAAGACTAGTGTTTGTTCTCCGAGGTTTGTAGACTATTAAAAAGGAAATTTTTCTACTTTTCTGCATACAGCTTATTTCTATAGATTCAAAGCTAGTTCTTTTTAACATTTTGAGATATAAGTAACTGTAATGAATAAAGAGTCCGACACCCCCCACCAGACCTACCTTCTCTCTCTATGCGAAAGAATGTGTGTGGGAGTGTCATTTCAGTGATCTTTGCCTTGTCCAAGTTATTTGACCATATTTCATATAATGATCTTATGTCCAAATACTTCTCGTTTGTCAATTCTTGAATTTTAATAGTCTTATTACCTACAAATTGCATATTTACATACCCACAGTTTATGACATCCGTAGTAACCATGATCACTATTTTCTGCAAGTCTTTTCAATTCCAAGTCGTAAGTATTGCATTCTCTAAAATTGTGGTCACTTGGTTTGTCTCACTTTGTGCAGGTAATACACTTTGACCCTTGTGAATTACACTCCTTAGTGGTATGTTTTCCTGAGCATTCCCCACAGACTTTATTTTCATTCTTAGACTTGCAATCTTTTTCAAGGTGTCCATACCTCTGACAATCGTAACAGGTGATTACGTGGTACCTATCACGTATGTTATATGAAATTGCTTATAATGGGATGTTGGGAGCCAAAACTCCAGCCCGCACAGATGAACGCACTCAGTCCGTCTGAATATCAGCCTGTAGTTAGTGACATTGTCAATAATTATTCCAATGTAATTGCAATTGGAGATAAGCCACCTGGGAGGATTGATCAATTTCCCTTTATTATTGAAGCTAGGAAATCGGAGCCGATCAGGTGAAGGCCTTATGAGTTACCCAATCATTTCCAGGGAGAGATAGAAGGGTAAAATAATAAACTATAGGAACAAAAGGCAATTGAGGAGAGCGTATCCCCCTGGGCTTCTCCAATTGTAGCTGTTATGAAAAAGGATGGCTCGGTAAGATTGTGTGTTGATTATAGGAAATTGAATGCAGTCACTAAGAATAATGCATTTCCATTGCCCTTGACCAAAAAATTACTTGTGAAGGTATGGGATAATGAATATTTTACAACTGTTGATTTAAAATCTGGATACTATCGAATACCCATACAGGAAGACAATAAATGGAAAACGGCTTTTATAGAGAACGATCAACTATAACAGTTTAAATTTCTTCCTTACGGTGTTAAAAATGCTCTAAGCCATTTCTTTAGAGTAATGATTGCGGTTTTGTTTTCTTTATTTGGCCATAGTGTTCTTGTTTATTTAGACGATATCATAATTACCAAGAAAACGGCCGAAGAACATAATAATAATATTCGTAAAGTTTTAGAAGTATTGCAACGTAATGGTATGAAAATAAATTTGTCAACGGCCAAATTTTCCTATAAACAGGTTGAAATTATAGGTCACATAATAACCCTATAAGGTATCTTACCCTGGCACAGTAAAGTAGCGGCTAGTAGAGATTTCCGCAGGCCACATAACTCAAAGGAAGTAGCGTGATCCTTGGGCTCGATGGGTATTGCCGTAAATTCATAAGAGGTTTTAGAGAGGTAGCGAGACCCTTAGATGCTTTAAAGAAACAAAAAGTAATAAATTGGGAGGGGGTGGAGGAAGAAAGGGCCTATAACTATTTGAAAGCTGCCTTAACTAGCAATGAATTACTTGCATAACCTAAATTTGATCACCCGTTTTTAGTGACAACAGAAGCGACAGAAAAGAATTATACTATATTCGATCGAGAGGCTTTGGCTATTTTTTGGGTTCTAGAGAGGCATTTGTCTCTTTTAATTAGACCTGTCGACAAGTGAGATGGATTGAGAGAATGTAAGAGTTTAATATAAAGGTTTTTTCCACATAGAATGTAAAGCTAACAAGGTAGCTGATTCTCTCTCTATAGGTGCAGTAATAGGAGTAAAAACTAGGGCACACAAGAGGACAAAGAACATAACCAAAATATTGAAGACTCCCATCAAAATAGAGAGAATAGAGGACGGGATGTTAATTATCTCGATGAACAAACGTAATACGGTAGTGGAGAAAGGGAGATGGAGAGAGTTGCAGATATTAGGGAGAAGGTGAGAGATACAAGCGTTCAAAGTGAATATTTGTGGGTGGCGAGGACATGACCAGGGGTGTTCAGAATGAATGCCCTGATGATGCAGGTTTGATTGACTTGGTAGGTTGGGACATAGAAGAGGTCCGAGAGGGACAGAAAAAAGAGGAAAGCATGGAAAAAGTGAGCGCAGTGATTAAAGGGGAATTGGAGATTTATCCGTCATTTCTGAATGCGCCTCGTGAAATTTTTTTTTATAAAAAATTATGTCTTATGTTTTGCTTACGAGAAGAGGGGAGGGAAATTTTGTGCTCGGGTAGTTCTTCTTCCCTCTTTAATTAATAAAGCCATCTTCATTGTACATGCAAGTCCATATGCAGGGCATTAAGGGATTAGTAGAACATTAAGGAGAGGACGTGAATCGTTATATTGGTTAAGAATGAAAAAATCTATAGAGAAATACATAAAAGGTTTTCTTGCTTGTAAATGTTTCAAAGAACATAAAAACAATATACCGGAAGCCACAAAGTCGCCTGTGATTCCTATTAAATTTTATAAAGGGCATATGGATGTAGTAGGACCATTTCTTACTGGTTTAACACAGCATAAGCATATATGTGTATTTGTGGAAGCATTTACTCAATACACTTACACTTACGTAATGTTGGATAAATCGGCAAATTTATTAGCCCCGGCGCTGTGCTCTTTCATTACCAGGTTCGGTTGGCTGAAAATTTTGATAAGTGATACTGGTCGTGAGTTTATAAATAAGGTGGTGAAATCGGTCACGACTTGATGAAAATTTAACACTTTTCTGTGACCACATATAGGCCTTCAGCAAATAGCTTAGTGAAATCGCATAATAGGGAAGTAGTGTGAATTTTACATTCCTTAGTGGCTGATGAACCGCTTCATTGGCACGCCATGCTTCTTACAGCTGAGCTAGCTTCGAACATTGCATATAATGCGTCGCTCAGGGACACACCTTTTTTTTTTAGTGTATGGACAGGATCCTGTGTTACCATATACGGTACTCCTTAATTCACAACTATTGCCAGATTATTCAACTGAGCAATACTGTGTATATTTATTGAATCTATTGAGGAGAGTATTGAACACCACTGAAAGGTTTTATAAAAGAGCTAATGAAAAACACAGCTCAAAGTATGATGGTCGGTTCAAAACCGCACCTGTGAAGTATTTGTGGGCTATCGTGTGTATTTGAAACGATTACAACTTAGGAAACACAAACTAGAGCCAGCATATTAGGGTCCGTAGCGAGTAAAGATGGTTAAATCTAACACAGTTGTGATGCAAAGCATCATTAATGGCACAGTGTCTGAACACCATCAGGCACATATACACGTGGAGCCTGAAGAAGTGGTTTCTGAGTGTTCCTCCTTACCCCTGCATACGTGACATTCCTTGAGTTAATGAGTAGAAATTCTTATTTTCGTTTGCTATTGTTGTTGTTCGAACAGACTCCATTTCTTCTTTTGACGTGCTTTACATAAGCTTGATGATAACAGCGTGATCTTGTGTTGATGCTTAATGTATAGTTAAAATGTTGTGGTAATTTTGCTAAGTGTGGAAATACGTATAACTTTACTGAGTGAGCTAGAAACAATGAGAGGTTAAATAGGTCAGGTAAGATCCAATTGGGGGATACTGTATTATTCATGTATGTATATGATTCCTGGCTGCTGGAGCAATGGTGGTTCCCGAATGGCAAGTGGCTGTTGGATTAAAGTTCAGCCTTGGGGATAGGCAGTGTTAGAGAACATGAGGATGTGAATACCTTTTACTTTATATTATAAGAGACGGCGGGAAGCTGAATGATTTTCTCGGGATAACGGCTAGTGGCCACCGGTTGACAGTTACAAGTGTAAGTGTAGTAGTAATCTAA
>NC_090740.1:86003876-86013876 GCF_036898095.1 Palaemon carinicauda
TCATGTCCTTCCAAGACAAAGTCGACTTCACACTGAAATCAGTCTGGTCATCCTCGTGGCTCACGTCTGTACCAACCTTGGTAGGAGTCTGCACCTCATTCTGCATCTCATTCTGTGACCTGTGATTAAGAGGCGTTAGTGACAAACTCTGCTTGGCAGATTTAAAGTCCTGAATTACATGATTAACTATACCTGTGGTAGATTCATGATAGGGTTTTATCAAGTTCACATGTACAAGCTGAGTTGGCTTACGTCTGTCAGGAGTTGCAATAACATAGTTTGTTTTTGTGGTCCGCCTGATAATCTCATAAGGTCCCATGAATTTCTCTCTCAAGGGAGAGCCAGGTACGCAGCGATATACCAGCACCTTATCTCCACACTTAAACTCTCTTACCTTTGCCTTCTTATCATATCTATCCTTCATAAGCTCTTGAGCATGCTGCAAGTTCTTTCGAGCGAAGGCATGGATATGCAACAACTTCTCCTCCAAGGACTTCAAGTATTGGGGAAGGCTTACCTGATTTTCTTTCCTAGAACCTTTTAGTATCTGTTCTTTTATCATGCTGAGGTTTGACCTGGGTCTTCGTCCAAACATCATCTCGAATGGAGAAACTCCTGTAGACTCATTTGGTACGCTCCAAAGTATGTACAGAAGCAAGTCTATGTCTTCATCCCATTCCTTCTCCGTTTCCATTCCATCAATAATTGTAGCATGAGGCTCACTTATTTCTTCTGTTGGATGTACTTTTCCTTCCAAATGGTTCCCCAAAACAGCCTTATTGGTTTTCTTCATAGTGCCATCAGCATTAGCTAGTGCCCAAGGTAGAGGACCAGGAGGGTGACTGAAAACATCCAACATGTCCAACTTACGGTTCTGTGCTATCAGAAGCATGTTACCAAAAACCCAGCGATCTGCCTTGACCATTACTTCAGTCTTTGTTCCTTTGATAGTTCTTCCTTTCTTCATGTTGTGGAAGGTTTTCAGGTTCAGTCTGTTTATGGTATCATAGAATCCCTTCCCCTGCTGCAGACGCTGTACTTGAAACTTATGTACGCTTCCTCTCCCTTTTGTTTAGCTGACAATAAATCCTGGGCGACATCTGGGGGCACAGCTGATCCAGTGGAAAGGCTGACTACATCTAAGGGGTCTGGCTGGAAAGGATTGATCAGTTATTTTCAAGCAGATCTACTAGTGGTGATACGTCAGCTTCATCTCTCATAATGCGAGTTACTTCAAGGTCTGGATGACTTAGACTTGAACAATGGATGAATATTCTTTCCCGTAACTGCCTCACAGCAGCAGCTCGGTGTTCTGCTGTTTAATAATAGTGAGACACAGTACCAGGCTTAAGACTAAATCCACGTGTACCACCAGCAGTTTGGGTGTCCTTGTTGACAGTTTCTTCAGTAGTTTGGTCTACTGCAATGCGTGCCAATGGATTAGTTGAACTGAATTGTACTGAAAATCCACCATTAAGAAAATGAGCATACAACTGTGGAAAATTCTCCTTCAAATGAGTCATCTGTGCATAGTACACAGGGAGATATCTGGCATAGTTGGTTTAGTCCATTGCAAAACACCAAGGAATTACCTCACGAATGCATGCTATATGAAGCAGCCAGTCACCTTCCCTGTCAGCTCGCAAGAGCCCAAGAAGTGTCTCAACCATTTCTATGTATGTCATCCAGTATGATGCCAACGGACCCTTGTTTTTCATGTCACACATATATTCATGGAACAGCTGCAAGACTCTTTTGCAAGAGTTGTTTTCCAATACATCATGAAAAATTGAAGCACAAATGTTCTGATGCAGTTCACTTAGTATACCTTTAGCTTCAGATAAACATGGTAGAGCATCAGGGTGTTTATCTTCTAGCCATTCCTGAAATGCATGCCAGGCAAGCCTCATTATGGCTTCATACATGAGCTTATGAAAACGTACTGCTCTGTTGTATTGTTTTCCTTCTAGCACTTTGTTAATAGATCCCTCAGCAATAACTCCAGATTCCACAGTTAAATCCCGTAGTCCTGCATCACCATACATTTTTCCAATAGTAGACATAAAATTGCATATTGTGTGGAAATTCCCCATCATTAATACAATCTTTCCATATTTTTCTGGATACTTCCATGCCTTTTCTGTTGCCTTAGCAAACAAAGCTTGATCCAGGACAACTTCTATGCTGTCTAGGTGGAGTGATGACTGAATAGTGATGGATTGATGGAGGATTTCCTGTACAGTTGTCATTTCTGTTGCAGGAGCATTTATTGTTGGTAGGTACCCAACTGTGTGTGATGCAACTGGAACATTGTCTCTGGTTAAAATGTTGAAGCCTGTCCACAAACTTACTGTTTGATTTGTTGGGTCCTGTGCTCGCTCTATTATAAATAGAATATTTCTCCGCTGTGCCCTCCAAGCAGCATCCTTTAATACTTCCGAAAGGTCAGCTGGTGTTACAGGTGATGGACCATTCCTTTTGCCTGCAGTATACACTGGAAGTTGTATGTTAGAGGATCTGTTTGTTCTCTTCTTGTCCTTTTTTTCTGATGGATAATTGTGGTTTAGGTGGGGCACATGTCATCGAGTTGGCCTGTACAATTATTCCATTCACACGATGTGAAGTTCCTGCTCCACTGAGTACCTCCTCTTGTCTGTCAATGTTATCAAATGCTAGCACTGTAGGAACACCAGGATGGATATCTGAAGGTAATGGGAGCGTATTGTTATCTGTGTTCTCTAGCTTTTCAAGACAGAGTGCAGTATCAATCTCTTCTAAAACTGAATATGAACATGAATGTCCCAATCGATTCAATGTTTTAATCAGCTCAACATTTCCTGTAAGTGTTTTTACAACCAAAGGAAGCCGGACATGCTTGGGTGTAAGCACCTTACATACAGTCACACCAGAGATAATGTCTTGAGCAATAGACCATAACAACCTATTAACACGCAAGGTGTGTGTCTGTTCTTTTCCACAAAGTAAGATGCAGAGAAACTTCATGAAATTGTCTGTTATGGGCAAATATCCTTCGCTAAGTTCTTGAGGGTGTGGAGGCCATGTTTGTTCTGGGATTTCACATTTTATTCCATGGCGTAAAAACTGGGCAATCTTAACTATTACACAATCAAAGTCATAATTTTGGGTATATGCCTGAAGTTAGTTCTTTAACAGTACATTTTCATTAATGACTGATTCGTACGACAAATTGTCAGGTCTCAGATAGACCAGGCGAGATATGGTGAAGAAATGTAATGCCTCTCCAAACTCAGCCTCAAGTTTACGGCGTAGATGGTTCTTTGTGGCATCCGTAACTTCATATATTCCTTTCTGATTCTTGAAGGTTAGAACCTTTGATGTGAGCTCAGTTAAGGGAAGAATTCGTGATTTATTGAAAAGATCATTACGAATAAATTCACTCAACATTTTCATAGCTGCTTTCTCCACTTTCTGGTGAGGATCCTCTTCTTGCTGGTTGTCATCACTCTTTTCAGGTTTAGTACGAGTGAAGCCTTTGTAACAGGATTTATGATAGTGTGCCTCTGCTGCAACAATGTCTCTTGATGTGATAGCAAGGATTCTTTCATCCATACGTTGAGTGGCAATGTCCCTAATCCTTTTACCAGCTCTTAGCTCAACTGCTGGTTTTAATGTCTCCCTGGTATTTGTATGTTTCACATATTTTGATGTTTTCAAACAGAATATGCACACCTTATCATACACTGTAGATTGAGGGGCAGGGCCTTGTCGGAATGATTGCCTAGGCATGAAGGGATCATCTTCTTTGAGTTCCAAACTTTCTTGGTTTCTTAGCTTATCCAGGGCCTTTTTATGAGTGAAATTAGATCTGCATTTTCTGTGATATAGTACACTTGATAAAGCTTTTGGGAATTCTTTTGCCAAGCTAAGTATTGGTTCAAAGTTTCTTATTTCTGCAGCTTCACGTAGGGTAATCAAGGAGGCTTCATCTTGAGGACTACTTAGTTCATTCAGTGTGGACACTTTCCCACATATAACACAGCTCTTAGGGTCCATTCTTGGTCGCTTTGTTGTAACTTCTTCATCAGCCATTTGAGTAGCCAAATAACTAAAACCTGAACAAATATTTAGGGGCCGTTCAAATATTATATCGCCATCATATTAAATGTGTCAATGATTATAAATATTTATTAATTGTTTTCTAAATTTTCTCAAAACACAAAAAAAAAAAAGACAAAGCATTGAATAAGTGAGCAAATATGAACAAAATGAATGACTTAAATATATAGGTAATGGTATATATACATATCAATATACGTATAAATGTATATGACACTTGTTTTTAATTTGACAAAGCTGTGAACAGAGAAATAAATGGTGACCATTTGATATTTCAACAAATAACAATATTCAGAGGTTGAATATGAGCAAAACGAAGAAAATTTAATGAAAATGCGACTATTCACACAAAATAATGAAAAAAATTTGAGAAAATTCAAATTTTTTCACAATATTTTACTGGATATAAACAAATAAATAACAGATAACCACTCCTAAAGTATGCCATTTGATGCATTATGTTATATGCAATAAATTTATAACGATTAGGCATTGTTTCTACTGAATTAAAAGTGAACAAGAAGCATTCTTTGGAGATACGTAATAATTTATTGGTCAGGACAGCCATCTTTAAAGATGGCAGCCAAAATGCTATTAAGCTGGGCTTCTGCAATGTCCATCACATATTTTCATACAACACATATACCAAGCTAACTGAAAAAACATAGTGGTTATTAGTCCCCCAATATGGTAGTCAAATCTTGCCTGGTTCATGGAATAATATATATATATATATATACATATATATATATATATATATACGTATGTATGTATGTATGTATATATATATATATATGTATGTATGTATGTATGTATATATATATATATATATGTGTGTGTGTGTGTGTGTATATATATATACGCACACAGATATATATATATATATATATATAAATATATATATATATATATATGTATTTATATATGTTATATATATATATATATATATATACATATATATATATATATATATATACTTATATATGTTATATATATATATATATATATAATTATACAGTATATATATGTATATATATACATATATATATTTATATATATATATATATATATATGTATATATGCATATATAAATATATTTACTTGCATATATATATATATATATATATTATATGTAAGTATATATAAATGATTATGAAATTATATATATATATATATATATATATATATATATGAGGTAAGCACAGTCAGGTTGTTACTGTGTGGAATAAGTGAATGTCAACAGATCTGTCTTCTTTGTTAAAGGAAAGACGGTTACAATGTGGCTGGGTGCCACTTTGAGAATGTCGTTATCGGCGTGGCTTTAGACACTCAAAAATGTTGGTTAAAAGTTAGCGTCCCTAAAATCTCTCCTTATTGGTTCTCATAAGACTTTCGGGTCAAAACAGCCAATCATCGATTAGGGCATAGAAAGGCCAAGGTGGGCGCTTGAACTGCCCCATAGTTTTTTGTCAGTTAGAGTTGGGAGGCTTTGGTGGTTAGACCTATACGTCCAGGTCACGGGTGCCAGCAATGAGTGCCAACAAGTACCATTTCTCTGAGGACTTTTTCTTAGTAAAGTAACGTTATGATAATTAAGGGCCGCCCTTGTAGCTTAAATAGAATATAGCAGCTGTGGAAAATTAACAATTCGACTATCATTGGTGCATGACTTCCCTCTCTAATAGTGTTAACCATCAAATGTATTTTCTCTATCTTTGTTTCCCCCAGATGTGAAGTGTGAACCCCCCTTAATACGACCTAAATCGGGTCATATTAAATGGTGTCAGGTGTTGTGGGGTAATTAACAGATTAACGTCTGTGCTAAGTGATTTTAGCTGACGTGAGATTTTTGAAAAAGTGGAAACAAAAGAGACTAGTGACAATGGTTAACACGAGAAGTTCAACGTCGAGTGGAGGTGACGGAGACAGAGCGGGAGGCGAAAGGAATGCCGCAGCTATTGTAGAATCGGTACTCGGGGAAGAGAATTTGGGAACGGGCGCACCGATATACATACAAGCACTCATGCGCGAAATGGTGGAAATACGTAGATACATGCAGAAAGAACAGAACAATGGAAGTGACATTACAATCTCAACCCATTTGGGAAGTGCCATGGAGACCCCCGTGACGGATGTGACCAAAACAGTGGAAGTGATAGTAGGACAGGTTCCTGAATTTGATAATACACGGTCGATAGAGGGGTTCTTGTCGATCGAATCCTTCTTGGAAAACATTGAAGAGGACACCCCTGGTTGGTCTGACGTTACGCGGATTGCCCTAACCATGCAAAAGGTGACCGGAGCCGCCGCCACCCGGTTACGAGGAATGAAGCCTGACCGCATGAATTGGGAGGCATTCAAGAAGGCACTCCTGAACCGCTTCGCTCTTACTGAAGAAGAAAAACTAAAACGGTGGGCGACTTATCGCTCAGACTTGCGGGTGGGAGAGAGCACCGCTCACTACCTTGACCGCATAAGAGAAGATTACGACAGCATGGCACCCGACGTTGAGAGGACACTGGCAGCCAAAGATGCTTTCTGCCGACGGATGATGATGGATGCTCTTCCCTCTGATGTAGCCGTACTCCTGCTCGGGCCTGGGCAACCCTTGGAAACTACCATCCCTACCACACAGTTGTTGCTAGACAAAAACCGACACAGACAGGCAGGGGAGGGATGGACGCTCTCCCCCACCCCTCATGGCAGCGGCCCAACTTTCAGGGCAGCCCGGCACCCAATCTTCTTCAAAAACCTCTCAAGAATGGGGTGCGTATGGCAGAGGGACTTGAAGAGGAAGAGGTCAGAGAGGTAGGAGTGTGGCGACTGGCGGATGTTGGAAATGTGGTAGGAGGGGGCACCTCCAGGCTGCATGCCCCTCCGTCGAGCAGCGGCGGTGTTTTGGATGCCATGCCACAGACCACCTACTGAACAGCTATCCAAAAAACGGCGTCGGCTCAAGGGATCACATTCCCCTGCACCAACAAGAGGAAGGGGAAAACGACATGGGACGGGGGACCAACTGTCCCTCGGGCCGTCCGTCGAACTGCCAGGACCAAAGAAAGAAGAGCCAAGGAGTCAAACGTCACCCCCCAGTGTGACGTCGGGGGAGGCCAGTCAGTACCCCAGTCAGCAGTAAGGGATACCCCCCGGGCCAGCGAGCGCGACTTCCCCGGGAGTGCCAGAGGGGGTTCGGGAGTTAGAGCAGCCGCCTCCCACCGCCGCTCCCACACATGCAAGTAGGAATGCGGTCCCCGTTCTTAGAATAGAGCTGGGATCGGGTATCCAACGCGCTCTGTTGGATTCTGGGGCCAGTGTCTCCCTTATGGAAGAACATTTGGCGACGGATGCCATACATACATCGAAGGAGTACCTGGTGTTGAACACGGCTGGGGGTCACAAACTGATGACCCGACGTATCGTTAGACAGAGATTCATCCTTCACGGTCGAGAAGTGACCCATGCCTTCTATGTCATTCCGACATTAAATATGGGGGATATTCCCATTATCCTGGGAATCGATTTCATCAAGGAGAAACAAGTGACAATACGGGGCCCCGATGGGGAGGGGCTGGAAGTGAGGTGGAAAGTGGGACCAGGAGAAGAGACAGAGATACCCGTTATGGGGGAAACTCGGCCTCGAGTTAGGGTCGCCCTTACTGCTAAGGGGACAGCAGGGGCGGTTCCTGCCGGGCCGGAGGCAGGTGAATCAATTCCCCCCTCCTCCCTCTACTCCCTATCAGTGGCACCAGCACCGGAAATTCGCGAAGGTGATCTTGTGTACGTGAAACCACATCAAAAGTGGCAGGATTTCATGTCTCCAGGGGTCTCCACCGTTACCGAAGGAAAGGTTGAAATTCCCTTTATGAATGTAAGTACCCAGTGGTTCCACTTAGGCACTGAGTCGGTCTGCGACCTTGAGTTGTGTTCATTTGTGACAGCCCAACGGACACTGGCGACCTTGTCTTTCCATGGTCAAGGTCCCGGTGGGGACAGGCTGAGAAAGCTCCGTCAAACAGCTATTGGAGCGACCCCAATTAATTATTATAAGAGAGTAGGAGATATTGTAGAGAATTTTGAGGACGTAATTGCAGTTGGAGATGAAACCCCAGGGAGAATTACTAAGTTTCCATTTAACATCGAGACTGGCAGTCACCCCCCAATTCGTTCTAAACCTTATAGGACTCCCGTCTGTCATGTAGAGGCAATTGAAAGAGAAATAAATAAATTAAAAGAGCAAGGTACGATTCCAGAAAGCGAGTCTCCCTGGGCTTCTCCAATTGTGATGGTTCGTAAGAAGGATGGTTCTTTTCGATTATGCGTTGATTATAGGAGGATAAATGCTGTTACCAAGGATAATGCATACCCTTTGCCCTCTATCGAGGAACTGTTACTTAAAGTCAGGGAAAGCAGGTTTTTTCTACTTTAGATTTAAAGTCCGGGTATCACCAAATTCCCTTAGCTGACGAAAGTAAAGAAAAAAACGGCCTTTATAGCAAATGATCAGTTGCTTGAGTATAATTATCTCCCTTTTGGATTAAAGAATGCTCCTGCCCATTTTTCTCGTGTGATGATGTCTGTATTAGCTTCATTGCTAGGACATAGTGTTTTTGTCTATTTGGATGATATAATTGTCATTGGGGCTACGGCAGACGAGCATGAAAAAATCTTATACAAGTGTTAGAAGCCCTGAGACGTCAGGGGATGAAGATTAGTTTAGACAAATGTAAATTTTTTCAACAAGAAGTAGAATTTTTGGGGCACATAGTAACACCCAAAGGCCTAAGGCCTTGTGCCGATAAAGTAGCTGCAATCAGGGAATTCCCAGAGCCAAAAAACGCTAAGGAAGTAGCCAGTTTTCTCGGGCTCGCTGGCTATTACCGTAAGTTTATACAGAACTTCGGTCACATAGCACGACCGCTAGATTCTTTGAGGAAGCAGCCCGAATTTCAGTGGAGAGAAAGAGAAAAAACTGCTTTTCAGACATTAAAGAATGCACTCATGAGCGACGAACTTTTGGCTTATCCAAGGTTCGATCGGCCGTTTTTGGTAACGACCGACGCGAGTCAGATCGCGATCGGCGGAGTCATTTCTCAGGTTGATGATGGAGGGAATGAGAGGCCTATTTGTTTCGCTTCACGGGCTTTAAAGGGACCAGAGGTTAGGTACAGTACCTTCGATAGAGAGGCATTGGCAATTCTATGGATGCTGGAGAGACACCGCTACTTCTTGCTTGGGCATAAAATTAAAATAAATACAGATCATCGGCCGTTGCGAGACTTGTTTAAAAAAGGGGAATTAAATACTCGGCAAGCTCGGTGGATTGAGCGGTTGTTAGAGTTTGATATTGTAAATTTCGAGCATATAGCGGGGAAGTCAAATAAAGTAGCAGACGCTCTCTCCAGGACCGCCATAGCGGCTGTAATATCTAGGTTGGCAAGGCGGAAGGGAAAACAACAAGAGAATTCGGGGTCAAATACACCTGTGGGAGGAGCGCATAGAAAACGGGAAGAACTTGGCAACTCTAGTGTGAGAGAGAGAGAGGACGAGAGCTGTCCGGAGAATGTGGATGTTGGGAGTTCCACGGGGTGAACTCAGAGAGAATGCCCTGTGAATGAGTGTGTGATCGATTTGTGTGGCTGGAGTGTGGGTGAGCTTGTTGCTGGAAAAAAAATCTGAACCTTGGATCGAACAGGTCAAGAGGTGCGTGAGAGTTGCGAGTAGCAAACTCCCGGATTTCTTGTGCATGCGAAGAGATGAGTTCTTCATCGAAGACGATATCTTATTTTATAAGTATGAGAAGAGACCGGGAGATATCCAATCTTGCGTTGTTCTCCCTTCCTCTTTGATAGAGAAAGCCATCCATGTAATTCATGTAAGTCCTTACGCAGGACATGTAGGTATA
>NC_090740.1:86021376-86038876 GCF_036898095.1 Palaemon carinicauda
CTTCAGAAGTTCAAACCTACACCAAATATTTTTGTGTTAAACAGGCTGACATAAGTCTCTTTTTATAGATTATATGTGCAAGATATGTTTTAATGTTGCCACTTTTCTTAAGATATTTTTTTCTTTATTCTTTATTACTTCTCATTTAGTTTATATCATTATTTCCTTTCCCTAATGAGCTATTTTTCCTTGTTGGAGCTCTTGGGCTTATAGAATGCTTTTTTTCCAACTACGGTCATATATATATATATATATATATACATATATATATATATGTGTGTGTGTATATATATACCCCAAATAGAAAATTTTATAACATATATATATATATATATATATATATTTGCATATATATCTATCCATCTATGTACACATATATATATATATATATATATATGTATATATATATATATATATATACACATATATATACATATATATATATATATATATATACATATATGTATATATATATGTATATATAAATCAGTATATATACATATATATAAATCTATATATATATATATATATATATATATACACACACACACATATATATATATATATATATACATATATATATATATATATATATATACATACATACACACACAGAGTTTAACTAGCTATTTCATGAGTAGAAAGTGAATTTACAAAATATATTTTGATATCGCGGTCCTTAGTGAAACACGTTGTAAGGGGATTGACAAGGAATCTTTTGCCGAAGGCAATATACAGTATATATTTACTCAGGAAGATCAGTTAGATTTGGAAGAGAACGGGTACGAATGATGATGACACCAGGAAGAGAATAGGCATTGACCGAGTGTAAAAAGCAGATTGTTACAAGAAGAGTTCAAATCAAAGCAGTGCAATATGAGTGTTATAGTTTGCTATGCTCCAACAAATGATTCCCGCGGAGAAAAGAAAGATGCTTACTATGAAGAGCTGCAGAGGGTAATAGATGAGCTCCTAGGGAGAGATATGAATATTGTGATTGGCGACTTCAGTGCTAATGATGGAAGAAATAATCAACGGATAGAGAAAGGGATGGGTGTTGAGGGTCTTGGCGAAGTTGCAAATGAAAAAGTAGTACATTTCAAAAGTTTCTGTTCAGGAAACAGTCTTGTCATTGGAGGTACTCTTTTACAACTCAAGAATATCCACGAGTATACATACACTTCACCATGTGGTAATTAAAAAATCAATTAGATCACATTAGCAGTAACAAAGAGAGAAGGAGGACTCTGAAAAAATATAATACGATAGAGAGGTGCAGATATTGGTAGTGATAACTAGCTCCTCATTGCCACACTGAAATTAAAACTAAAATCACCAAACAGAAAGATATATAGAATGCCTAGGTTTGATACAGCTAAGCTTCTATAGAAAGAGCGCAGAGAAACAATTGCAATTGAATGTATGAATCGATTTGCAGTTTTAGAGACTTTAAGAGACGAAGAACAGACAATTAACGCGGAATGGTGTGATATTAGGAACATATATCGGTCAGTTGGTAGTGAAGTCTTAGGACACGAAGTTACACGGATATCAAATGATACTTGGGATACTATAAAAGGGAGACAAAGATAGAAAATTATTGTTGAAATATTTCGAAGAAGTAATGAAAATTATAAGGAAGAGCATGCTTCGTATTCTAGTATTGATATTGAGGTCAAAAGAAAAGCCAGGAATGAATGGAGAGAATATTTAGGCAGTAAAGCACATGAGGCTGAATATGCTATGAATTCAGGAACTTGCTGTGGTGTAAGAATTGTTCATAGAATTATTAATGAAATCTCTAAAAGGGCGAAGAGGAAGAAGCATATACCCATCAAAAAGAGAGATGGCTTTCTTATAGCAACAGATGATGAAGAAAGACAACGTTAGATGGAACACTCTAGTGATGTTATAAATATGAATGAATTCAGTGTGTTTGAAGTCAAAGCTATTTTTAAAAAATTAGAGAGATGGAAAGGCCCAGCATATGGAGGAATAACTACTGAGAGGATACTGGCCGAAAATGAAGTGACTCCCAGACTAATTACAAGATTAATTTGTTAAACGTAGCATGAAGAGGCAGGGTGTTAAAAAGAAAATAAATAAGATACCTGACTCCTTTAAATCATTAGAGAGGCATAACAATTATCTCAGTTATTATGAAAATATATAGTATTTTTATTCCAAAGAGGCTGGGGAGTAAGATGGATGAAAACCTGAGTGATGAACAAGCTATTTTAGAAAAGGTAGCAGTTGCACTGACCAGGTTTTCATTTTGAGACATGTTGTGCAGCAGTGCTGGAATATAGGAATCTGCTTTTGATGGTATTTGTGGACTATGAAAAAGCCTCTGATAGTGTCCACCGTCCAATTTAGTGGAGAGTCCCGCGTTATTATGAAATACTTCTTAAATATGCAAATTCAATTAAGTCTGTTTATGAGCATAGCAAGTGCAAAGTTAATGTTAATGGAGTGTTATTAAAAGAATTTTCAGTGAACAGTGGAGAACTCAAAGGGACTGGAATGGTGATAGGAATTTAGCAAACCCAGAGTATGTTGGGGATGCTGTCCTTGTTAGCAGAACATCACGGGACTTGCAATGCCAGTGCTCGCTTACCTAAATCCATGAAATATCACACGAGGTTGGGCTCAAAATAAATAGAAAAAAGACAGAGATGATAAGGGAGTATGCAATGAAAGATTAAATATCATTAAAAGGAGAAAGCATTAATGAGGTAGAATCATTAAAGTATTTGTTATCTTTAATAGAGGGTCTTTGGAATTAGATTTTAGTGAAAGATTGAAAAAGGTAAATCCGACATTGGCTAAATTAAATAAAATTTGGAAATTAAATCCCCTAAAAGTACATATAAAAATCAGGCTATATATCAGTTTAGAGAGATTGGTGTTACTGTATGGACATGAGTCATAGTATGACAATGAAACAATCTCCAATAGATTTAGTACTTTTCAGAACAAGACCCTCAGATGGCTATTGGGAGTTAAATGGCAAGACCGGATTTGGAATGAAGCTATAAGAGAGATTTCTCAAGTGCCGTATGTGGATGAGATCATGATGAGTGGTATATGGAGATGGTTTGGGCATGCTTTTCACACTCCCCAAGAAAGGTTAGATCACTAAGCGTTCAGGTTGGCCCTAAAAGGCACCAGAAAAGTTGGAAGTTCCGAACCTGTATGGCTAAGGGCTGTGAAGCATAAAGTAGATGATGAATGGAGAGGTATTGAAAAAAAAGCTTAAAATAGAGATCACCGATATACATATGTATATATATATATATACATATATATATATATATATATATATATATATATATATATATATATATATATATATATATATATATATATATATATATATATATATATATATATATATATATATATATATATATATATATATATATATATATATATATATATATATATATATATATATATATATATATATATATATATATATATATATATATATATGACATATATATCAGTGAAAATACGGAATATACACTCAGAGGACTGATTTATTGAGAGAGGTTTCTTACAATTTATAGGGAAAGCAAAAGTACGAACATACATATAAAGATTTAGAGAACAATGACACTCCCTTACCCGCTACCTGGGCTTGACTCAGGTGTTGAGTAGGAGGAGTCCGCAAGCTCGTTAGACACCTGCTAAAAAGGGTCATTTCTAGTGGCGGGTATATACCCGCCACTAGAAATGACCCTTTTTAGCAGGTGTCTAACGAGCTTGCGGACTCCTCCTACTCAACACCTGAGTCAAGCCCAGGTAGCGGGTAAGGGAGTGTCATTGTTCTCTAAATCCTTATATGTATGTTCGTACTTTTGCTTTCCCTATAAATTGTAAGAAACCTCTCTCAATAAATCAGTCCTCTGAGGAAGTATCACGAAACTAGTCAGGACTTAAGTGTATATTCCGTATTTTCATTTTCCTTGTGGTTCTTCTGCATCTGAGCATCACGTTTTCCTGTGATTTTTACGCATATATATATATATATATATATATATATATATATATATATATATATATATATATATATATATATATATATATATATATATATAAAAAGAGGAGGCAAGGAAAAGATGGGCGGAATATTTTGAAAGTTTACTGAATGTTGAGGATAATAGGGAGGCAGATATAATTGCTGTTGCAGGTGTTGAGGTGCCAGTGATGGGAGATGAGAATGAGAGAGAGATTACAATAGATGAAGTGAGGAGAGCACTAGATGAAACGAGAGTAGGAAAAGCATCTGGTATGGATGGTGTGAGATCTGAGATGTTGAAGGAGGGGGGTGTGACTGTACTTGAATGGTTGGTGAGATTGTTTAATATGTGTTTTATGTTGTCAATGGTACCAGTAGATTGGGTTTGTGCATGTATTGTACCACTATATAAGGGTAAGGGAGATGTGCATGAGTGTTGTAATTCAAGAGGTATTAGTTTGTTAAGCGTAGTTGGAAAAGTGTATGGTAGAGTATTGATTAATAGGATCAAGGATATAACAGAGAATGCAATCTTAGAAATACAGCGTGGTTTTAGAAGAGGTAGGGGTTGTATGAATCATATTTTTACAGTTAGGCAGATATGCGAGAAATATTTAGCAAAAGGTAAGGAGGTGTATGTTGCGTTTATGGATCTGGAGAAAGCGTATGATAGAGTTGATAGGGAAGCAATGTGGAATGTGATGAGGTTATATGGAGTTGGTGGAAGGTTGTTGCAAGCAGTGAAAAGTTTCTACAAAGGTAGCAAAGCATATGTTAGGATAGGAAATGAAGTGAGTGATTGGTTTCCGGTAAGAGTGGGGCTGAGACAGACTTGTGTGATGTCGCCGTGGTTGTTTAACTTGTATGTTGATGGAGTGGTGAGAGAGGTGAATGCTTGAGTGCTTGGACGTGGATTAAAACTGGTAGACGAGAATGATCATGAATGGGAGGTAAATCAGTTGTTGTTTGCGGATGATACTGTACTGGTTGCAGACACAGAAGAGAAGCTTGGACGATTAGTGTGTGTGTGCGTGTGTGTGTATGTGTGTGTTTGTGTGAGTGTGAGTGTGTAAGATATATATATATATATATATATATATATATATATATATATATATATATATATATATATATATATATATATATATATATATACATATATATATATACATATATATATATATATATATATATATATATTTATTTATTTATTTATATAAGTTTGTGTGTGAGTGTGTGTGTGTGTGTGTGTGTGTGTGTGGGTTGGTGTGAGTTTGCATATATATGTATATGAAAATAGTCATCAATTCCAATAAAAATCATCAATATTTATTCCAATTACCTTGTTAAGAATAACCTGGATTTCTCATCCAAAGGCAAAACAGAAAAAACTCGGTTTCCTTTTGAAACCAGTGACTCTGATTGGTGTAATTTTTGTAATGTCACTTTGGAAGAAATATGAGGCAATTCCAAAGTCTTGAAAAATCCTATTGGAAAGGCTATTTCAAGAAAAATAAATTTGAAAAGGAGATTTGTTAACTTTTGAGAGATATATGCAAGGCTCAGCGTGTTGTTATATTCCTATTAGAGTAGTTTATCAACATACGAAAGTACAAAAAGTTTTCTTGGACTAGAAGGAGGAAATCATATGCAATAACATATTTTCCGTTGCCTTTAATATTTTTCAGATATGATTTTTTAAGTGTTGCAAATCCCTCAATTATTTTCACCACAGGTTTATCAGCTTCAGAAATTATATTTCAAGTCAGATCATACTAAATAAAGAAGATTCCTATTATACGGATCGTCTTGGTACAGCTACTGTACTGACAACAAACGCTCCTTTGCTCTTACAAATACATTCATAGTTTGGTGAACCTCTTCCTGCCCGTCTCACAATTTCTAGGATAATCTTATTTTTTTTTCCTTTATATAATCAAAATTGTTATTGATGTTTAATCCTTCCATTTTAATAGTCCCTCTCTCTCTCTCTCTCTCTCTCTCTCTCTCTCTCTCTCTCTCTCTCTCTCTCTCTCTCTCTCTCTCTCTCTATGGAAATAATACTTATTTAATTAAGCAGTTTGTAGTTAGATTTGTAAACAGAGAATAAAAGATAACTTGGCATTCATATTTGAATTATTAGTAATACCTCCTGTTATTCGAAAATAATTTTATGCATCCTAATACAACCAGAAGATTATTAACGAACAAAACAGCAGCAATAATAATAATAATAATAATAATAATAATAATAATAATAATAATAATAATAATAATAATAATAATAATAATAATAATAATAATAATATACATTCTATTGAATTGTAAATCATACAATTGGAATAATAATAATAATAATAATAATAATAATAATAATAATAATAATAATAATAATAATAATAATAACAATAATAATGATGATGATGATGATGATGATGATGGTGAAGATAACGATTGATGTCACGTTAAAATAATGATTAGTTCTTAAGAGATCAAGCCCCGCAACTCTTGTGAATTATACTTCTTGAACGGCCAGCGTAATTAGGGTTGTGGTGGCTGATGCGGTAACGTCCCTGACTGGGGAACTCCAGACTTGTTTTCAAGTCCTGCTTGAACTCGTTAGCTTCTTTGGTCACGGCAACTTTACCATCCTTGTGACCTAAGGATTGGGGTCTGGCGGAGCCTGTAGGTATAACTGCTGAGTCATCAACAGCCATTGGTCCTAGCTTGGGTGGAGAGCGGTCTTGGGCGCTGATCATATGTATACAGTATATGGTCAGTCTTTAGGGCATTGTCCTGTTTGATAGAGCTATGTCACTGTCCCTTGCCTCTGCCATTCATGAACGGCTTTTAAACTTTTAATTGTTTAATTTTTGTGATCCATGTGATAGACTCCATCATACCTTGTACTTTCTGATATTATCTTTTAAAACTTCCCTCTTCGTCCATGACTATTCATTTTGATGCTCATGGCTACTCTAATTTAGCTATTAAATATAGAGGTCCCGATAATATACACAAAACGAACATAAACAGAATAGTGAGAGCACTATTGTTGATTTTATTATCATCATCATCTCCTCCTATCGTTGATTTTATCATCATCATCATCATCTTCTCCTTATGTCGTAGATTCTATCCTCATCATCATCTCCTCATATCGTTGATTTTATCATCATCATCATCTCCTTATATCGTTAATTTTATCATCATCAGTAGCAGCAGCAGCTTCATCATCATCATCATCATCATCATCATCATATCCTACGCCTATTGACTTAAAGGGCCTTGGTTAGGTTTCTCCAATCGTCTTTATCTTGAGCATTTAGTTCAATAGTTCTCCATGATTTTATACATAGGGATTAACATTCAGATTCAAAGGACATGTTCTATGAATCGGTCCGAATATAATGGAAGTTTACTCTTATACATCATGTTTTCTTTTTCACTTTTCACCTAAAAAATGTATTTTCCAATAATATACCATCTGAATGATTATCCAATATTATAAGGAACTGATTTGAAAGCATATCACATTAGCTTTAATAATATTCCCGTAACGGAGCCCACACAAGATATGATATAAACAGTAACAGTAACTAAAAGATGATAAAAAATTAAGGATTCAGTTCTTGTCTCGGTTAACGAACCTCAATATTAGCTAATGGTTCTGAAGAAAGAAGAAGTGGGGTATAAAGGAGGTTCGTACTAATTTCAAGGATCTAGGAAATTCAGTTTTTGATTTAGGGGGCATATTTGTTAGATGTATGAAAATAAGATGTTAAACACACAAACATTCTTAAAAATTATTTCCCTCTAAATGAGTATCTGGTGATCATATTAAGAATACCCAAAGATAATAGGTAGTCCCAAATTATTCTGGTTGCTATCAAGTCTAGGAAATTAGTTCTCAGAAGTGAAAAGGAGATAGCAAGTAAAACGTTCAATATATATATAGGGTGATGATGAAAAATGGGTTAAGTATCCTATAACAGAATCCTTAATTATGTTTGGTGTTCAGCGGCATCATTCCAAGGACAGAGAGAAAGATTTGCTGGAATTAGAAACCAAGAGAATTAAAGAAATAAGAACACACCACATTACGAAGTTTGCTGACATGTAAATCTCCAAGGAGGATACTAATATGAAAATAAAATATTCAACGAGACTTTAAAACTAACGATGCGTCGTATACTTCAAAACACAATCTTCTGAAATGATGTTTGTACCACTTCAGTGTTACCAAGTATATACTCTACGCGAACCACACGTTGCTGGCATATATTTCATCTATATGATTTCCTCTTTGTTGGATATATGATTTATAAATAAGTGTATATTGATAAAGGGGCCTTGGTTATAAAAGTGAAGGTAGAATTTGGTAATAGTATCTTTAGTTTTTAAAAAAATATTTGCCATCAAATTTAGAATATTACATATAAAGATTTTTAAATAAACTTTTAAAAAATTATGTTTAACTTTTCAACAAAAGACGACCTTTCAATAACAGAACCTCTTTTAATATAAATCTGGTTTCCAGATCAATTGTCTTATTAGGAAAAGCCTTTTAATAAGAGTTTGCAACCAAAGACAGTAAATTCTATTATATTTACGTTTATAAATCTTTACGTATGTGGAAATAATTGAAAAAAGAGCCATAAACGATAATATTAATGGAACCATTCTCAGATAATATTGTTATCTCTTGTGATTACTGTTAAATTTAATGATATCCAGATATTCAGATTCTTCACCCGCCTACTTGATGCTTTACTACGATATTCTAATTTCAGATACTCAAACATAAATGAAATTACAAATAATTAAATTTTTATTAAATATTTAATTAATAATTGAAATTGAGTCCTTAGTAAAATAAAAAATATTCTTTAGAGAATACATGTTAGGAAAATATATCTTTATGGTAAATGATTTTAAACGATTTTTTGCAACTAATCTGGAGATGAAGGACAGTTTTTAGCCACATGGTTTATATTGATCAGAAGACAAGGCTCTCAAAGTGGGAATTAATTCCACAAGTAAAATGGCAACATGAAGCCAGAAAATATGAACAATTATTATACTCTAGAAATACAATGAGATTGAGGATATTAACATACATTTAATATGATGCCAATATTGTTTTATTAGAATTTTTTGACGGGTCTTTTTCCAGAATTATGTCAATATCGGTTGAAAGGTTTGTGTCATACTTAACACTATTTTATAAAGTTTATGAATTTTTGTTTGAATTCTTGCGTTGTTTGAAGAATAAAGTACAGATATTATTAATAAATTTTAATAGACTTTTTATGAGTCTAGGTTTTGCCTATTTTATATTTTTGCTAGGAATATCAACCCACAAAACTTTTAAATCTTATATTACTGTTGGTGAGGAGTGTCATAAGATTTTTAGTTAACTTTTGAATTCATATAGAGCTTTGATCTTTTGCATGTATTTTCTTCTTATTTCATCCTTAATATTTTGGTTTTTTTATTGCTTCTCCTATTACCCCGCGGTAATTGTAGCCTGCTCCGTCTTTGATGACATTCCAGCTGGCCGTTTCATCCCTTTAGTCTTTGATACTTTTTTCCTCTCTATGTTTACTAGGGCACAATTTTCTATTCCAAACTCCATCTTGATGTCTCCTGATACAACTCTTACTGGCTTGATTACCATGTCTTTTTCCTTAGTATCTTTACTGAACAGCTTGATGTCATCCATGATAAAGATCAGGTGATGTTTTCTTCTGCCTCATTTCTTCACTTGGTACCCACCTTGTCTTTTGTAGCACTATTGTCATGGGGATCATAGCCACTACAAACATTGGCTGGTATAATGAGTCCCCTTGGAAGATTCCTCGCTTGATGTTAACCTTAGCAAGCCATTTCCCAGAACTTGTAAGCATATTTTTTTTTAGTTTTAGTTTGTATTCTACAGCAAGTTGATAAAGTTATTCTCTGCACCGCATATTTATACTTATTCTATTAGCCGTGAGTTTAGTATCATGTCAAAGATATCGTATGAGTCTTTGAATGCCATACTCAGGTTACATTTCCTTCTCTTCCTATTCTCCATTATCATTTTTAATTTGTCATTTGTGCCTCTGCCTTTCCTTCTGCTTCCTTTTTGCCTGCTGGGAATGATTTTTGTTTCATTCAGGTAGATGAACAGCCCTCCTCTTATGATGTCTGCTAACAGGTTCCGTATTATTGGTAAGCAGATAATTGGTCTGTAATTGCTTGTTATATTACTTTTATTTTTGTCTTTTTAAGTTAGACAAGTCCTTCCAGCTGCCAGCCATTCAGGTGTTTGGTTGTTTCGAATACATGCTGAAATTGTTGTGACAATCTTGTTTGTAAGTATCGGGCCCTGATGCTTTCCAGGTTGGAGTTTTCCTACGCTGGTTATTATAACACAATGAAAAATCTTAACTCAAATACACCAAAAGTATTCCATGAACGGGTTTATTTTTAGTTGCATCAATGTAAATCATAAAGTCATGTTGAAACATAAAAGTTAAATAAAAAAGACTAAAAAAAAATCGTTCGATGTTTAAGGTAGCCTGTCTGAAATCTTTTATTTATTTATTTTTTTTTTTAAATTACAAACATACCATCACCTCCCTCTGGAAATCAACTGTCCGAATTGTGATATTTTGGACGCTTTTCCATAATTGGGAAATCCCGTTTGATATTTATTTAACTGAGATATCCTTTAAATAGTTCACATATTATATCATATTTTTTTTTCATTTACTTTGTGTTAAATTACTGGTTCTCTCTCTCTCTCTCTCTCTCTCTCTCTCTCTCTCTCTCTCTCTCTCTCTCTCGTAAAAATCTTGAAGGATGAATAAAGAACCCTTTAATATCTTTCTTACTCTCTACTACTTCTCTTTCGTTAATGAAAACTATTCTTTACTACCAAAAAGTATTCAATTTTTCCTCTCTCTCTCTCTCTCTCTCTCTCTCTCTCTCTCTCTCTCTCTCTCTCTCTCTCTCTCTCTCTCTCTCTCTTAATATCTTTCATACTCTCCACTATGTATTTCGTTAACAAAAGCTTTTCTTTATACTTGAAAAGTACTCCATTCTTTATTTTGCTCTCAAAAAAGGTTTAACAGAGAAATAACCAATGAAATAAGCAAAGAAAGGACCCATAAGTCAATGGGTACAAAACTCTCACTTCACGAAATTTCCGAACTCAAGAAATTAAGCAGAAATAAAGATAAAACTAAATAGAAATGCTAAGGTCGATGAAAGGAAAAGAGTTGCTTCAGCTTGTAAAGAAAACCTGAAAGATTTTTTCTTTATTTTCATATATATATAAACAGTAGAAAACCAATTAAAAACAACATTAACCAATCATGAGACCCAGAGGGTGATCTTATAACAAAGAATTTGGGAAAAGCCGAAAGGATAAATGCATATTTCACATCCGTATTTATTAGACAAGAACAACTACACTCTCCGAACCAGCTATCACAAATAACCACTAAGCAGAATCATCTGTAAAATGGAAGATATAAAAAAGGAAAAATAAAATGGGACTTTGTAAATATAAAGTACCTGGTCCAGATTATAGTCATCCAGGAGGAATTATGGAACTAGAAGAGATAACCCTCCAATTTTACAAAATGTTCCGAAACTCAATCAACGAAAGTAAAGTACCTCAAGAGTAGAAATTGGGTAATGTACAGTCAGATGGAAGTCCTCCAACAATCAGGGAAAATTGTATGTCAGATGTGTCTAGGGTTACCATGATAAAACAGAAAATGGGAGGAGATTTATTATAACCTCAGCGAAAAGATACAAACATTGCACCTCGAGTTGCCATATTTCATTCTATGATATCATTTGACGTCCTAACTATCTACTATAAATACAAAGCACACACATAAGATATATACATATATGCACATAATACTTACATACATAAAAACACACACACACACACACACACACACACATATATATATATATATATATATATATATATATATATATATATATATATATATATATATATATATATATATATATGTATATGTATACATATATATGCATACATAATAGGCCAAAGGGTGTAATTACCGCTTAATACATATTCTTTTGACACATGGAATCTATACAGATACTAGTTCTCACAATTTGTTTTATATTAAATTGTAATATTTATCATATTTCAAATAGTTCCCGGGTGGAATGGACAAGTGAAGGTGTTTCATGCTGTCAATTGGGAGATGTTCTTTTTTCCAAAAGGATAGTGAGAAGCTAGGAACTAAAATTGATGGCCTAAGCTGAACATCGGAGCGGGATTTTCATTCAAAGATACCGAAAATATTTAATAAATGAAAGGATAAAGAATTATGGAACGGAAAAACTTGGTTAATAAAATCTAAGTAGAGAGAGAACATATTTTAGGACTCCAAGGGCAGCACTTCTGAGCTATCTGATTCGGTGATATAAAGGACAATCAAAAATTTTATTTCAGGATACTTTGATATTTTGTCTTCCCCTTTCCCAGCATACTGCATCAACTCTAGTAATCATTGCTTGACCACTCCAAAATAGAGCTTCATGGATAAACAATGTATTTTTCACTCGTTATGTGAACATCTATCTAGAGTATTTACCCAGTCTAAGGCCCCCATCCAGCCCCACATAGCTGTGTTAACTCAGGCACTTGATAACTTAGAAAGGACACTGTACATAGGAACTTTATGATACATAGATAAGAACATTGTTCATGTTATTGATAAGAAGTTAACTTATTTTTTTAGATATGTATTATTTTCAAGATTGATAACTTTTAGTTAGAGTATTAGCATAGGGAGTAATTTTGTTTATATGCCATCTACACGTGTATTTTTTTTTTCAGGCAAATTACAGGTGAATACATTTTGAAAAAAATTAGTATATCTTATTACCATGACAAAATCTAGAAAAATTACGCCGTTCTAAGGCTAAGCAGCTTTTTTTTTCATATGATTTGGCAATAAAACTCATTTTTCAAAGGTTTTGTTAGGTAATAATATTGGTTGCCTTTACCTCAAAGACACATTTTCTACTCAATTTACAAAACTCAGTACTCAAGGGGCTATTCGGTTATCAGTATTTACTGTATCCATCATTAATTATCTATTAGATAAAGTTAATACCTAGCTTTCTTTACAAATACACATTCCATAAACAAAAGTTATTTTATTATTTTATTCTACTGCTACTAGATACGAGAAATTAACTAATAAAGAATTATGGTAGAAGTATTTACTAGGACATTAACATTTGTCAAATTAGATTCTGGCGATGATACAATATTTTACAAGATGTATCAAGAATCTTCATTATAATCATCTGTACAAACCTAAAATCAGAATTGAGTTCTTTATTTCTTTAGTCTCACATTGTCCCGGGGGGAAATGGAAATTATATACCTCCTCCCTTTCCCTTGATAGTGTCTACTTGGCCCTTCCAAAAGAAAAATAGTGAATGAAAAATAATGAATTATGTATGTATGTATGTATGTATGTATGTATGTATATATATATATATATATATATATATATATATATATATATGTATGTATATATATATATATATATATATATATATATATATATATATATATATATATATATTAGATGTATATATATATATATATATATATATATATATATGTATATATATACATATATATATATATATATATATATATATATATATATATATATATATATATATATATATATATATATATATATATATATATATATGTATATATATATATATATATATATATATATATATATATATATATATATATATATATATATATATATATATATATATATATATATAGCCCATTCAGGAAGGGAAAAAAGGAAATAAATAAACGATATAATAAGTAATGAAAAGTTTAAATGAAATATTTTAAAAACATTAACAAAATTGAAACATATATTTTATACATAAACTATTAAAGGACTTATGTAAGCCTGTTCAACATGGAAACCTTTGCTGTGAGTTTGAACTTTTGGAGATTCTTACAGCTGGAATAAAACTTCTAGAGTACTGTGCTTTATTGAGCCTCATGATGTAGAAGGCTAGACTATTAGAATTAACTGCATACCTAGTATTACGAACAGGGTGGAACTGTCAGGGAAGATCTGAATGTAAATGATGGTCAGAATTATAAAAAAAAATCTTATGCAACATACATAATGAACTAATTGAATGACGTTGCCAAAGATTAATATTTAGATCAGGAATAAGAAATTTAATAGACCGTAAGTTTCTGTCCTACAAATCAAGATGAGAATTAGCAGCTGAAGACCAGACAGGAGAAAAATACTTGAAATAAGGTAAAATGAAAGAATTGAAACACTTCAGATTAAATTGATCACCAAAAATCTTGAAAGACTTTCTTAATAAGCCAATTTTCTCTGCAATAGAATAAGACATAGACCTAGTGTGTTTCTCAAAAGTAAATTTGCTGTCGAGAATCACGCCTAGAATTTTAATATTCATAAAAAGTTAAAGAAACATTATCAATTTTGAGATCCAGATGTTGAGAAGCCATAATCCTTGACCTGCTTACAATAATATTTTGAATTTTGTTAGGATTCAACTTCATACCCCATAATTCGCACCATGCACTAAGTTTATCCAGATTTTTATTCAAGAGATGGAGTTGTTGTAAAGAGAGTAGCCTCATCTGTATATGCCACAAGCTATATAGTATGAAAATTAATGAGTATTGCCCTGAGGAACACCGGATATCACCTTCCTATACTCACAATGGTGCTCATCAACAACAACTCTTTGTGATCTACTACTTAAATATTCGATAATGATGCTAAGAAATGACCCATCCACTCCCAACTATTTGAGTTTGATAACAAGGGCATCATGACTAACACTGTTAAAAGCAGCACTAAAATCAAGTCCAATCATACGAACTTCCTGACCACAATCAAGGGCTTTCTGTATAGCGTTGGAGACTGTAAGAACAGAAATACTTGCTCCAAGGCCTTTACGGAGATCATAATGCAAATTAGGTAACATATGATTACCTTCAGCAAACCTATTAAGACGTTTAGCCAAAAGACGTTCAAAAACTTTAGATAATATGGGAGTTATGGAAATTGGTCAGTAACCAGTTGGACATGAGGTACCACAAGCACATTTATATAGTGGAATAACACTAATAATTCTTCAACAGGTGCTAAAAGCTCCTCTTCTTGCTAACTTGCGCAAAATATCAGATAACTTTGGAGCTAATAAATCTATTGTCTTTATAAAAAACAAAGGAAAAATACCATTTGGGTTCACACCTACATAAGCATCAGGTCTATGAAGAGAGCTTCAATTTCACGAGATCCAAAAGCTGAACTAGTTAGTTTATCCTCAGGAAAACAGGAATGAGGAAGCTTGAGTTTCTCATTACTCTGCTTGCTGTCAAACACATCTGCCAAAAGGGTTGCCTTTTCCTTTGGACAGTGAGTGACAGAGCCATCTACTTTAAGTAAGGGAGAAACTGTTGCATTTATACCAAAGAGCGCAGATTTAAGGGTAGTCCACCGTTTATGCTCCTGGGTTGTATAAGACAGGGTTTCTTTTTTGGTTAAATTGTATTCATTTTCAGTTGCAGCAAAAACTTTCAGAGCAAAACCTCTAAGCTGAGTATAGTTATTACAAGTCAAATATGACCTCTTACCCTTCAAAAGATGATAGGCCTCCTGCTTCTCCAAATAAGCACGTGTACAATCATCATTTAACCATGGTTTTCCTTCACTCGGTACCTTAGTAAATGAGAAGGGATACGCTTATCAATTATGTTGACTAGGTTCTCATTCAAGGGCACTACAGGATCAACACTACTATATAACTATGACCCTTTCAAGCAAAAAAGATCATGCAAAATCCCATTCCAGTCTGCTTGAGATTTCTTATAAATCTTACATTAGTAAGATATATCAGGGACAGGCTGCTCATTCTTCACAACTAATGAAACCAAGGCATGAACAAAAGTCCCAACTGGAGAACCAACCTTACTTGTTATAATGCCAGCGGAGTCAGTATATCTGAGGTCCAAGCAGGTACCTGACCTGTGCGTAGCTTCACTTATGTTTTGCTCATAGCCTGATTCAGAGGCAAAGTCTAAAACTCTTAAGCCATGGCAATCGGTAGAGGAAACAAAATTTAACCACTCTCTAAGGTGAGCATTGAAATTACCATCGTGGTAAAAAGACAATCGAAGTTACAATCATCCATGTCAGGGTTCCAGTAGATTGAACGCAAATAGAAGTTGTTGTGCCTGCCACAAACTTATATTACCTGAATCTCACAATATCCACATTCATAGCAGGACTTATGAGAAGCAGGGTACTCAATCCTAGTATACACTGCCATTCCCTTGGCCCTGGGGATGGCGTTGCATTTCAACATTATTGGCTTCTTTGAAACCACTTATAAAGGAGCTTAGATGAGTGCCTCATATTAGAAACCAAAGTTTCTGAGCACAAAAGAATCTCATACTATCTGGACGCAACTGTAAGGTCTTGAATATTTGCATGCAGACCACGAATATTGCAATATAGTAGACGACATTGACAAAATCTAGGACGTAGTGGTCCCGGATTTTGCTCAATATCTCCAGAGAGCATAAAAATTAATGGTAATAAAGAAATAGGAAATATATATGAAATGATTGATCAAACCCACACACTATAGAAAAAAAAGTAGGAAAAACTGGTGAACATGGAAGAGCTGATACACTATGGATGGCTGAATACACTCCAGGATAGCCATTTCAACTGAAGGGAGGACAGAAAGGATGGTTTCGAGAAGAAATAGAATCAGATAAGGAAAAGACAGCTTATTGATAAACCACCAGACATCCATAGCCCTTTTATTTAGCCTGCCCAACTCACCCTTTAAAGAAAAGCCAGAGGAAGAAAAAAATATAGAATAATGTGCTCGAGTGTGTTTATGTGTTTGTATGTTTATGTTGGACAGGCTGACATGTCTTTTTTATAATTTATATATGTTGTTACTGTTTTAGAAAATATGTTATTTCAATACTCCATTACTACTCATATACTTTATATACACCCTTATTTCCTTCCCTCACCTGGCTATTTTTCTCTGTAGGAACACTGGGACTAATAGCATTTTTCTTTCTCAACTAGGGTTGTAGGTTTACTAGTAACTATATATATATGTATATATATATATATATATATATATATATATATATATATATATATATATATATATATAATTTATATATATATATATATATATATATATATATATATATATATATACATATATATATATATATATATATATATATATATATAATTTATATATATATATATATATATATATATATATATATATATATATATATATATATGTGTGTGTGTGTGTGTGTGTGTGTGCAAGTGTGTGTGTGTGTATGTGTGTGTGCAA
>NC_090740.1:86043876-86048876 GCF_036898095.1 Palaemon carinicauda
TTCGCCCCAAAAAACTTTGCCCACCCAAACCTCAGATATTATTTATACACTTATATTTTTCACTCGAAAGAACAAAATAATGAGGCTTCTGATGTAGAGACTGGCCAGGTTGACTCACCCAGCCACAAACGAGCAGTTCCAGTCGGGGCAAATTGCATCTGTCTGTAAATGGCCTCCTTTAGATCTCAACGAACAATCGATTGTATTAATTAGATCATACAATCAGATTGGAGGATAAATATGAACACTCACACAACGATATGCAGAAACTCCGCTCACTTTGATGTAATCTAACAGATTTGGTCGCTAGTGAATGGGCAGCCTTTACTATGTCGTGGAGAGGAAAAATACAAAATAGAAAAAAGGCGGCTATAATATTAGAACATACCAGTGCAACTATAATATATTTGGATTATATAGGAACGAACAAACATTAGAAGAGCCTCTCTTGACATCTCACTCTCAGGAGGAATCATAAGTGTATATAAGACGAGGAATTATGTCTCCCCCCCCACAAAAAACATATAGATAAATAAATAGAAACTTTTTGTGGACATTGGGTTTCGGAGTCATCCTCATATTTCTTTATTCTTCCATTTCCGGGTTTATCTCCAAATAGAAGATATCAAAAACTGATGGATTTATGTTAGAATAATTCACTCTTTCTTTCATCATATATTACACGAATGGGTAAAGAGAGTTGTCTATATCTTTTTTTTTATGAAAAAGAAAATTCCTATGTTTGAAATTTGAGGAAAATGTGCAATATCATTTCATACTTGAACTAGCACAATAGTGATTTCTGGTTTATTGATAAATGATAAGATTATGAGCAGCCTATTATGATGTTTAGGGGTTAGTGGAATGAATACAGTTTTAATTATCCCATTAAGAAACTATGATTTATTTCTTCATCACTGAAATATATCGTTTTTCAAGGAAATTTTTAAGTTTTTAAAAGGCGTACGTTTTTTGATATTACTTAAATTTATCTGTACATTTTTATACTATCAATATCAAGAAGTATATCTTTAGTGTCAGAAAAAAAGGGGGGGGGGGGGGGGGAAGAGAGGTAGAGAACGAGAGGCATAAATGAAAATAATGGGAACGGTACTGAAATTTTATCTTCGACCTTTGGTAAGCATCTTTTGCCTTTACGTACGAAGCCTAAATAATAGATTTTCACTAATATGCATTAACAAAATATAATTTATATGGACTTTTATTCCAATTTAATGATAAGTCAGTTAGCAAATTAGAGTGAATATTCTTGGAATTTGAACATAGTTATCAACAAAATATTAACTGCTGTATTCGTTTTAACCCAAAACGCATCTTAACTGAATATGCATATGGAAATACACAATAATTTAAAAAAATTTCTTACGATGAGTTGTCCTTTAATCTCTCTCTCTCTCTCTCTCTCTCTCTCTCTCTCTCTCTAGGTCTATTCTAATATCTATGAGTCACTATACTACAACAAAAAATTTACATACAATATTGAATGAAGTTTATAGCATTTTTTTTCTTCCTAATAAAGTGCATCTTTTTATATTATATAAATGACTAAAAACTATATCGGAATAATCTATGAAAATTGAATTTGTATCAATTGAGATTTTTTTTAAATTTTTTTCGTTCAAAAAATAAAATAACTACACTCCTCATGTCGAAAACCTTTATATACTGTGCTGTATATATATATATATATATATATATATATAAATATAGAAGATCTGAAATAAATAAGTTAAGATATAATAAGATTCAGTGAAACTTGTAAAGCTGTGGAATCTCATAAAAGTTCAAAAGAGGACCATATATTAATCCTCATAGAGAATGAAAAGAACTAAGAAAATAGAACGGTTCCTCCTATTAATGTGAATCTTGCTGGTAACAGAGAAGAATTTTGTATTAATATCGACTTAATTGCGGGATTAGTTTTCTAATTTAATAAAAAGTATAAACTGAAGATCTTTCAAACTTAATCACCAACAACATCCCATACAGAGAAAGACATAGAAATATTTCACGAAGATCTCTCTCTCTCTCTCTCTCTCTCTCTCTCATCTTTCTATATATATATATATATATATATATTTGTATATATATATGTATATATATATATATATATGTATATATATATATATATATATATACATACATACTATATATATATATATATATGTATATATATATATATATATACATATATATATATATATATATACATTAGGCACAGTTTACAGTTTTTTGGGAGGAGTGGACTTCAATGCTAAAGTCAAAACAAGAGAGGGGAAGCATGCTTGTAGAAATTGCTGAAAATCATGAACTCTTTCTTTAATAAAAAGGAACATAGAAAATTGACTTGGATTGATAAGCCCATATGAGAAAACGAAAAATGAAATTTTCAGTGAAAAAGTTAATTTAATTATATATATGGCAGTATTAAACAAGTCAAATGATCATACAAAGGTTAAAAGCAAAATCTGTTTAGATTTGAGGAAAGACCTTTAAAAGGTAATTTTGAGAAAGAATATAAACACTTGTGAAAGAGAAAAAAATCTATTTTGTTAATTTAGTAATACAAAATGGATATTCCCAGCTACTTGATGAAATTGAAGCAACAAACTAAGTAAAGAAGAAATTAACAGTAATTTTACAAAATTTGTATTGGAATTACCTCAAGAGATGGTTGAAAAACTTCCTAAACCAGATCAAGAGGAAAATATCAGAAAAGACCAAAATCCTAAGAAAGGAAAGAATGGAAATGAAGGTAAAATCCAAGAAAGATGAAATAGAATTAACAGATCTATTCAAAACCATAAACAAACTAAAAACCCATAATATTTGTAACCACAAAAGGGAAACAATAAAGAAACGAAAAAGCATCAATTTAATGAAAAGAGGACTTGGAACAGGATGCCAAATGATGTTTGTTTTAAAGGATGATCATGGAAGTATTATCCACAATAGATATGGAATGAAAAAAAAGATAATTTCTATACATTACTATAATTTTAGGTTAAAATTTCAAACTAGAAAACTCGCTGTACTCTACACCAAATGTCTACAAGATTAATTTATATCTGCTGCTTGGAAAACTTGATCATTATACTAATTCACAGAAAAAGGACTCACAGATGACCTAAGAAATTGCTGCCCAATAAGTTTGCTCTCTGCAATATATATAAAATATTTACAAAGATCATATTAGGCTCAATAGAAAGACAGCTGGACTTAAATTAAACATGAGAGCAGGCAGGCTTTAGAAGTGGGTGTTCAACATTAGACCATATCCATGTGATTAACCATCTGATAGAAAAATCAACAGAGTATGACAAACTATAGTTTATAGAATATGAGGAAATTCTTGATTCTGTAGAAACCCTATCAGTAATGAAAGCCCTTCAAAAAAAGGGAATAAAAAAATCTTATATTAGAACACTGTGAATATATATATATATATTAAGTACGGCAATGCCGATGCTACATAAAGATATTGACCTCATCTATCCTTAATTATTCACAGCACGCCTCGAGAAGTTTTTAGAAATTTAGATTGGAAAATTGTAGGAATAATTATCAATGGGGAATACATTAACAGCTTAATATTAGCACATTACATATTTGTGTTTAGTGAATTTAGGAAGGAATTACAAAAGATGTTAGGAGATAGAAAAAAATGCTCTGTAAATGAATATGAGTAAAACTAACATAAAGTTCAATGAAAATGCAATGAAAAAAAAAATAGAGTTTAACACGAATCTCTGGAGATTGTTCATAAATACTAGGCAGGCAGTTAATTTTAATAGCCAGGCCTTCTCCATCATAAGGCTCAATACTACACGGCATTCCAGAAGTTTTATTGCAGCTGTTACCAAGTTGTGGAATAATCTTCATAATTAGGTAGTTGAATCAGTAGAACTTCAAAAGTTCAAAGTGTGAGCAAATGTTTTTATATTGACCATGCTGACATAAGTGTTTTTATAGTTTATATATGATATATGTTTTTGACGTTGTTAATAGTTTATGTATGAAATATCTATTTTGATGTTATTACTGGTTTTTAGAATGATCATATGTTAATTTGTTCTCATCATTTATTTATTTCCTTTCCTCACTGAGATATTTTTCCCTATTGGAGCCCTTGAGCTTATAGCATCTTGCTTATACAAATAGGGTTGTAGCTTGGCTAATAATAATAATAATAATAATAATAATAATAATAATAATAATAATAATACTTAGAAAAGACAGTGTTTCCCCAGGAAACGAGACCAAAATTAAATGAAGGATAAGTATGGGAGTGAGAGCATTTGGTAAACAAAATGAAATTCTGAAATGTTGAATGACACTTTCTCTTAAAAGGATATTATTTAACGAGATGATCATACTTGTATTAACGTGTACATCAGAATCTTGCATCCTTACTAAAGCCTTAGAACATAAGCTATTTATAATTTAAAGACCTATGAGGAAAACACTAGGAGACAGCAAAAGAGCAACAGTGATGGATACGAGGGCAGACTAAAGTAGAGGATATCGTAACAACCTGTAAAAAAGTAAATGGACAAGAGCAGCACATATAATTATGATGACAGACGAAAGATTGACATGAAGAATAACAGAATGGGTTCCTAGACATTGTAAAAGAAGAGGGAGGCAGGAAGGGAAGAAGATTTATTGACGAACTAAAAACGTTTGCGAGTGGCACTGAAGGACCTTAAATAGGCGCAATTGGAAAGACATGCCAGAACCATTGTCCTGCAGCGGTAAATTAACGGCTGTTGATGTTGATGATTATGATTATATATATATATATATATATATACACACGCAAATATATATATATATATATATATATATATATATATTTATATGTGTGTGCGTGTATGTGTTTGTTGGTGTGGCGTGTATGTGAATGTTTATGCATTTGTTAGTATATGTTATCTGACTTATTAGCATAACTTTTAGCAATTGATCTAAATAGCTCCTAA
>NC_090740.1:86063994-86076494 GCF_036898095.1 Palaemon carinicauda
ATATAATATGAAAATTTATCGAATGTAATCTAACGATAACAAAATTTAGCCAAACAAGACACAAATAAAGACAATGAATATATTTCCATATATATAATTGATTTGCTTTACAGGAAAAAAATAACAATTACGCTCGCTATGCCTCTATTCATCTAAAATCAATATCTTAAAGGTCACGACCTAATCTCATGATAAATGTAAACAAAGGTTCAGCTGTATTAGAGAAAAGGCAAAACTTCATTTATTATATAGTGGGATAGACCAACTTTGCATTTATTATATTGTAGAAATTATGCTGTAAGTTTTCAGTGTTTAGGAAGATACTGTTAAAAGGAGAGCTCGAATTGTTTTCATAAACGGAGCTCATGTTAAGAATTCTTTTCACATGTCGCTGGACACTGAAGAAAATATATTTTATTCTAATCGTTGCTAAATGATTTCCATCGTGCATCAATTTCCTCAGATTCTGTTTTATAATTAAGAGATGGCTTAATTTATTTAGCTCTTCGTCTACAACCTGTTCTTATCCTTTTTTCGTTCACACATAGATAGGACACAACAATTTAGGAACCACATTTAAAGAAATGATTGGTAAAGAGTAAATACTGAAGGTGTAGCAGCCAACGACTAGGTCATAATAGAAAGGTGGGCTGGACATGGCTGGTATATTGACACGACGTAACAAGCTTATGTACAAACGATTAAGGATACCTGGATATGAAAACGTTAACTATAGGAAAAAAGCATGAACAAGCTTAAACGGGGCTTTCTAATATCAGTGCCGGAGAGAGAGAGAGAGAGAGAGAGAGAGAGAGAGATCGCACTACTAGGTAAGAGCGTGTATGAAATACATGTGCATCACGGACATACCTCACCATTTTTGTTCCCAGGTATTCGTGTGTGCGTTAGCTATAAGTGAACTACGGTAGTTTGACTTGCGATTTTACTTCTTTCTGGGGGACAAGGTCGTATCTTAATTTTCTCATATATCATATAATTTTTCCCATTAAAAATACCTAATAGTTTTTCAATTGTTTCCAACCTTCAAAATGACACCCTGTAATCTATGTTTCATGTTACAAAATAAGGAAAATTTTTTTTTAATGAAAAAAGAAATTGTATAAAAAACAGAAATATGTACAGAAATGAAACGGTTTTATACCGTTAGAGAGTTATTGAGTTCTTTGCCTGGCCCGACAGTTCTACATTGGATTTCTCTTTCTGGTTAAAAGCTCATTTCATCTTTGATGACACATCCACAGAATAGTTTGGCATATTTTTTACACATTCTCCTCTTCCCTTCTACCTTGGCAACACTGAAATTACCAAACGATTCTTCTCCCAAGAGGTTAACTATAGCACATTAATTGTTCAGTGGCTAGTTTCCTATTATAAGGGTAGGAGAGGCTTTAGGTATGGTAAGCACCTCTTCTAAGAGAAGGTCACTCCAAAATCAAACCATTGATCTCTAGTCTTTGGTAGGGCTTGAGCCGCTACCATGTTCTTGGGTAGGTTATCTCTTGCTGAATGGTACACTTGGGTTATGGTGTTATAATTTTTCCTAAACTTATCATATATTTTTTCCTTATTTCCTTTCCCACTGGGCTATTTTCCCTATTTGACCGCATGGGCTTATAGCATTCTACTGTCGCAGCTAGGGTTGTAGCTTAGCAAGTGATAATAATAATAATAATAATAATAATAATAATAATAATAATAATAATAATGGGTCATAGTAGTTGAAAATAGTGTATGATAATTAATATTTATAAATAATAATAATAATAATAATAATAATAATAATAATAATAATAATAATAATTATCATTATTATTATTATTATTATTATTATTATTATTATTATTATTATTATTATTATTATTATTATTATTATTATTATTATTATTATTTACGTTGGAGATCAAATGACCTGATCTAATGAAGATGCTGAGGAAGAAGGTAGCGGAGAGTAAAACGGGAGGATCGAAGGCTCAGTTTTGCTATCACTAGTCAACATTACATATGTGAATATAAACTTAAATGCTACTTCACAACTCTTAGTTTTTCATTATTATTTATTTTCTATTTTTATTTGCCCATCTTATTTTCCGGCACTATCCTCAAACTTTTTTGGCCCTTTCACCAGACCTTCCTCTCTTTTAATGAACTGGTGTGTTCGGAGCTTTGAAATTTTTGCTGGCGTCATATCTCTGAGAGATTTCGTCTGCTCCATAATTTCGTTGATCGTAGACGTTGAATGCTCATACTCATAGCCAAATAATTTACATATAATGCACACCTTTTTCAAGTTTCTTAATTATTTCACGTTTCAATTCAGAGGACATGATCATCCTCCTCTTTGAACTGTCACTAGCAATTAACTCCTTGGGAGATCTGTTTAAACGGACGTTCGATTAAGAATTTCTCATAAAATACGAGGTAAGAAACCATAAGCACAACGAATCAATGCTTACTGTGCGAGGTGGGCTAGCAAAGAAAACGAAAGAGCGTGTTGGAAGTAGGAGGCTGGGGAACGCTATCTAACAGAAGTGACTCAAACTTGTATAACAGATTGTTGCTAAGGAAGCACGTAGGTTAATTTATTCATAGGTCAATGTATCACTTTATTCATGTTACACTATCTATTCTGATAAGAAATTGTACAAAGATAAAAATATTGTATTTAAATAATACAATCAGTATAATATTCCAAATATAATTTTGAATATACTTTCACTGATAATATATATATATATATATATATATATATACAATGGTGATTGTTCATTAAATTAAATAATCTTCAACTTCTAATGCTAAAATCAACTTAAAACAATGATATATGGTACCAAATATTTTTTTTTTTATAATTATGAAATTGTACTGGTTAGATTAATTACACATATCTCCAAGAAATTGATTATTCAAAGGCAGACACTTCTCATTGACAATGAAGTTTTCTATTAAATCAGTTATCTGAGATCAGTAACAATTTACCCTCATATTTTGCATGAATTCTGTGTGTATTCTGTAATTGTTTATTTTACTTTCCTGGGTGTTATTATAAATAATGAAGCAGTGTTTGAATTTTCGTCCAAGTGGCTTACTTTACGTATTATACCTAGAACCTGCTAATACATACACAAAATGCTCCAGTCCACATGCAATTGCAATGAATCACAGACACTCATGCACTCAAAGATACACACAAATATACATATAAATTTTTATATATATATATATATATATATATGAATATATATATGTTTATATATATATATATATATATATATAAATATGTATATATATATGTGTATATATATAATATATATATATGCATATTTATATATATATACATGCATACATATTATATCATATATATATATATATATATATATAAATAAATAAATATATATGTATATATATATATATATATATATGTATATACATACATATCATATCATACATATATATATATATATATATATGTGTGTGTGTGTGTGTGTGTGTAAATATACTTATATATACATATATATGCTATTGTATATGCATAAATATACATATATATATATATATATATATCTATGTATATATATATATATATATATATGTATATATATATATATATATATCTATATCTATATCTATATATATATATATGTATATATATATATAAATATATATATATATATATATATGTATATATATATGTATATATATATATATATATATAAATACACACACACACACACACATATATATATATATATATATATATGCACATATCTATATCTATATATATATGTATATATATATATATATAATATACAAAACGTTTTGTCATCTGCGAATAGTTTGAACTTCATGCAATGCCTTAGTAATATTTTTGATAGGCAATAACATAGCTGCAGAATAAGATAAGACCAAGTACACTCCCCTGGAGTACCCTTGTCTTTAAGGGATCATATGATGGATAAGAGTGTCCAATTTGTACACAGTAGTTTCTACCATTCAGAATTCCTTTAGGTATTCAAAGGCTTGATGTAAATCAATATATCTCTGAATATGATATGATAATCTCATTGTGTATATTTACTAATGAAATTATACCTCACAGATGTCATATGAAATAAAATGATTATGGCACAATGATTTTCTTATCTCCTGGTGTTTCTATGATTTTTTTTTTTCTTAAATGTCAGGTAGTCGCCTGATTTGCTTAGAATTGAAAATTGAAAGAAAACAAATACCATAAGTAATTTGACGGTCAAATTTTTTAAAATATAAATCTAAAAATAGTCAAGAGGTTTACCTACTTTTTTTATTGTAATGGTTCAGTTCAATTTAAACCGTGTTCAACAAAGTATCATTCCCTAAAGTTCTTAAATCTGTTTCTGGTGAGATCTTACGAGATTGGAAACAGATCTTTTACTGTAAAATTATATCAAGCATGTTATTTACCATCGAAATTCTATTGACACACTTCCACCATAGTTATAGTTTATTTTTTTATTTATCTATTTATTTATTTTTTTTTTTGGGGGGGGTGGACTTGCCAGATAGTACTACACTGGATCCCACTCTCCTTTGCACACACATAAACCAAATAGCCTGGAATATGACAGATTCCCCTCTGTCCTCATACACCTGGCAACTACAGCACCATAACTGCTCAGTGGCTACTTTCTACTCGTTATGAGTAGAAGATCTTTAACTGTGGCAAGTTGTTCTTCTAGGAGAAGGACACTGCTAAATCAAAGATAGTTAAAAAAAATCTTGAATAGTGCCATAGCTTTTGTAACATGGTGATCAACCGTCCTAGGTTAGCTATCTTACCTGAGGTTACACTCGGGTAATCTATTCTATCTGTTTTCCCTTGTTCTGATTTTTTTTCTAAGTGGTTTATTAGGCCTGCTGGTTTACCAGGAGGGTGCCTTTTCTTTCTAAGTTTCTTTATCTTCGTCACAAGGGATTATTTTTAAAACCATCCTTGAAGTACTGCCATCCCTCCAGTTGAAGTAGCTATCCTTGAGGGTACTTAGCCTTGTATGATGTGTCATGTCCGCCAAGTTGACCAATTTTATTCGACGTTTTATCTTTGGTCTATGGATTGTATATGTTACTTTATATGTAAACGTATACTTGTTGGTTTTTTCTTTGTTATTGTGTTTGTTTTCAAATATAATAAGACCTTTTCATGGATTTTGATTCTCATTTTGTCAGGATATATTGACCAAAAACCGGGACTATTGCGTCCTAGACATCACTATTGACGTTTACTTTATTGGAATATTCGTGGTGGGCATGCCGATATTCAATACCTTATAGTTGCCTTCATACAGTATGATATTCTATTATGCTCAGAATCTTTGGTTTCCCAAATGAAACACTTATCAGAACTTCTTATTCTGAGTTAAGAAATCAGTGAATTTGAAACGGCTCGCTATTCTTAGGGTAATGGGAAAGGGGGGGGGGGGGGGCTACATTGTGACTAAGTACCCTGCTATGAATGTGGATGTCATGAGATTCAGGTAATACAAGTTTGTGGCAGGCCTAACAACTATTATTTGCTTTGTATCTATCGGAATCTACTTGCATGATTATAACTCCTAATGACTTTTTATCATAATGTGTAAGATACTAGAAGAAGGAAAGGCTTTTTTTTATTTCACCTGAATCAGGCTATAAACAAGTCATAAGTGAAGTTTAGTATAAAATGACTCCCCTGGTTATCGGATTAGGACGTCTAATCAGGCCTGGATTTTTTGGGGTACTTAGTACTGAGGAGCTTTACCCTGATGTATGATACTCTTTTATGATATTTATAAAATCTCAAACAGATGTGATTCGAACTTTGAGTGATATTCCGAATTTAAACTAGTCACAATTGTATAGCAGTGTTAAGAGAATCTTATCAATGTAATTGAGAGAGTTATCACTGCTTGTTCGCTCAAATACCGAATGAAAGATTTACCCTGGTTCAATGATAATTATAGACGTGCAGTTTTGGAGGTCTATAATTTTTTAAAAAGTGGAAGATCAGATTTCATTTGAAATAACTATACTCATCTAGGAGGAGTTGCTCAGATATTTTATGTGCTTCACATAAAAGGGAACAAAAATTTACCATAAAAGAAAACCTTCCTGGTACAACCCAAGGAACAGAAAGTGGTGGGCTACTTTACTGTGGACATAAAAGTTTCTCTTAAACAAGACGGTTTTCACTCACTGTCCAAAGTAAAGGCAATACTTTTGGTATATTCATTTGACAGTAAGATCTTCCTCATTCCTGTTTTCTTAAGGCTAAACTAACTAGGCTTGTTAAATCAAAACACTGTTGATTTACCTTGATTCTTATGAAGTAAACCCAGATGGTATTTTCAAAAACCTGAACCTTAATTATACCTTTTGGCTATAAGTATAATCAATAAATAACTAGAATGGTCTGTTTGATTAGACTCTCTACTACGGTCTTCCACTGTATAGGAGTGGAGTTCTCTTACTTAAGGATACACTCAGGCACACTTTTCTATCTTCTTTCTCTTCCTCCTGTTTTTTTTTTTATGTATGGAAGATCTATATTAATGTTGTTACTGTTATTGAAATATCTTATATTGTCCATCACTTTTTTGTAGTTTTTATGTTTTTTTTTATTTGCTTTCCTCAGTGGGTTATTTTTCCTTGCTGGAGCCCTTGCGCTTATAATAGTATTTGAAAATTATTTAACAAAATATTTAGAAATTATTATAAGAACCCTATTTTCAAAGGATAGAATTAATTATCAAAATAATTAAATCATATTGAAAAGGATCTTGGTATTTTTTCAAGCATATTTCTTGTTTTATTAGAGGATTCTTTGAGATTTACAACACCAAAAACTCCTAATTGGTACCACAACATGGCATACTACTAAGAAAAATACCTTAAGAAAAATCTTACCCCATAAAGTTTTCATATATCATAGACTAAGGAATTCAAAGAATAGTATGGTATTTTAATGATGATGTTGGGATGTCACAATACTCTACAGTTATTAGAGTTATATATTTTATTCAGAAAGAACTGCAAGAATATGCTATAGTGTTTCAACCACACCACTATCCCAAAAGACCCATCCTCTTCAATACCCTTTTTCTTGAGTGCATCCTTGTGCCATTCAATTTCACCAGGTCCGGATTTCCTGACGTTGATCTTCTTCTGTGAGAGCTTAAGGAAGAGGAGGAATATTTTCACAATATATTTTCAGTTAGTTCTCCACTAAAAAAATAACACGAACTAACAAAATTCATCTAGGCTTAATAAGTATATATAGACTATGTAATGTTCTTTGCTTTTTAGCTACAAATATTCATGGATAATTCTGACTAGAACCAAAATAGTAATAAAAATCAATTTTATTCAATGCTTTGTATTTCAATGTTCAGTTCAGTTTTCTGAAAGAAATACACGCATCCACAATGCTGAAAAAAAAAGAAAAAAATTATATCCGCTTCAACTAGATCTCAAATTTCCACGATGGAGCTGATAAATTATTAATTTCAAGTAAATGAAGGTGCAATTGCTAAAAGCTCTAACGAAGAACACATACAGACAACATATTCGTATTATGCAATGAAACTCACACCTATACATACACACACACACACACACACACACACATATATATATATATATATATATATAGAGAGAGAGAGAGAGAGAGAGAGAGAGAGAGAGAGAGAGAGATAGATAGATAGATAGATAGATAGACACACACACACACACACACATATATATATATATATATATACATGTATATTGTTTTTGTCTTTTTATAAAGTTCCTAGCTTGATGTTCATGGCAAAAAATACTGTTATCTTTCTGGAGCGCATTTGAAATGATACCACTATATCTAGTAGGGTGAAATTATACTGCTTCTAAACCCAAGCAAAAATTTGTAATAATACATTCTTGAAGACATATGGATCTCAAAATTTCGAATATTTTAATTTTTCTTCTATTTCTAGAGGTAGGTGTTTTTATCATAACAGAAAGTGATCGAAATAATACTCATCAGATGAATTGATATATTCTATTATTAAGTAATACAACATTTATCATTACGAAAAATTATTCTTTAGTTTTATTTACCTCTTCAAAATTACTAACATTCATATTTTTAACATGTATGTATGTATTGTTCGGTTATACAAAGGTAAGGGAGATGTGCATGAGTGTTGTTATTCTATGGGTATTAGTTTGTTCAGTGTGATTTGAAAAGTGTATGGCAGAGTAATAATTGATATGAATGAGGATAAAACAGAGAATTCAATCTTAGAAGTACTGGATGGTTTTACAAAAGGTAAGGGTTGTATGAATAAGATTTTTATAGTTAGGCAGATATTCGAGAAATATTTAGCGAAAGGTAAATTGCAGTAGTGGATCTGGTTAAAACTTATGAGAGTTGATAGGGAAGCGATGTGGAATGTGATGAGGTTATATGGAATTGGTGGAAGGTTGCTGCAAGCAGTGGAGACTTCATACATAGCAAGTAAAGTGTGTGTTAGGATATGAAATAAAGTAAGTTAGTGATTTTATGAGTGGTTTCAAATGAGAGTGGGACTGAGAGAGTGATGTGTTACCAAAATTGTTCAATTTGTTTGTGGAGGGAGTTGTGAGAGAGATGAATGCTCTGGTGCTTGGCCGAGGATTGAAACTGGTAGATGAAAGTGATCATGAGTGGGAGGTGATTCAGTTGTTATTTGCGGATAATAAGGTATTGATTGCTAGATTAGGGTAGAAGCTAGGCCAATATGTGACATAGTTTGGGAGGGTGTATGAGAGGAAAAAGTTGAGAATTAATAAGTGTAAAATCAAGGTTATGATATGCACAAGAAAGAAGGGTGGTGCTAGGTTGAAAGTTAAGTTGAATAGAGAGTTGTTCAAGGAAGTAGATCAGTTTAAGTACTTGGGGTCTGTTGTTGCTGCAAATAGTGAAATTGAGGGAGAAGTACGTCGGAGAGTGAATAAAGGAAGTGAAGTGTTAAGGTGGAGTGAAAGCGGCAGTAAGCAATAGAGGGTTAGTAATGAGCGCAAAGAGAGTTCTGTATGAGAAAGGGATTGTACCAACTATGATGAGTGGATCGGAGTTCTAGGGAAAGAAAGTGACGAAGAGACAGAAATTGAATGTGTTTGAGATGAAGTGACTGAGGAGCATTGCTGGTGTATCTCGATTAGATATGATTAGTAACAAAGCAGTGACAGTGAGAACAGATGTAATAAATTAATTAGCAGTTAGAGTGGATATGAATGTGTTGCGGTGATTTGGCCATGTGGAGAGAATAAAAAAAAATGGTTGTTTGCTGAAGAAGGTTATGAATGCAGGAGTTGATGGGAGAAGTAAAATAAGAAGGCTAAGATCTGGATGGATGAATGAAGTGAAAAAATCTCTGGATGACAGGAGGTTAAAAAGTATGCTAGAATAGGAATGCAGGGTGAGCCATTGTGACGCAGTTCCAATAGATCCTGCTGCTTCCTCCAGTCACCTTGGTAACCGCTGAGGTAGGGGATTCGGTATATGAACGTTCATTTGTGGTTGATAACGGGAGAGGGTGGGTTGTGGCACCCTAACTTGACTGTTTCCCTCGTCAGGCTTTGAGGAGCTGAGACAAGAAAAGTCTCCTTTTGTTCTTTTTTTTATTTCTGCTACTCCCCAATGTTGGGGGAAGTGCCTTGGTAAATACAATATGTAGAGAGATAAAAATATTGTAAACAATGAGGTATAAGCTATTCAGTTCTACAAGGAAAGGTATTTCAACACATTCTTTTTTTATGAATTATTTCCTTCACGATTTAATGTGATATATTTAACATTTTAAATAAAATAAGAAAAATCCATTGAAAATATAATTGAAAGATCAATATTGGAAGTTGAAAGCTTTAGTTGTTTAAAAAATTATTTACGTCAACAAAGGCAAAATAAACTTTTATCAAAATATTTTAAGATAAGAATAAAAAAGCAAAGGCTTTTATGACATTATAAAAAGTGCGATGAGCAATTAGTAATTCGTATAAAGAAGTGAAAAGGGGAACAGTCAATTATCCAAAGTCTTATTTCCTTTTAGAAAATTTATTTTATTAGGATTTTTACTTTTATTAATAAAGAAGTAATATTTTTCAAAAAGTGATAAATGATAGGTGTCTGAAAACAAAATAGACTAGCACGTTATGTTGCGTTTGATCATTCAGTTTTGGCATGCTGATTGATATTATGAAAAAGAGGGAAGACATATTTTAAGAAAAATCGAAGCTTTCCTTTTCCGTATCTTTTTCATTTTTTTTTTTTTTTTTTTAATCTTTAGGAATGACAAATTAGTAGACACTACGGATACTGCACATTCCAATACTCTTTGAGCACCTTCCTCATTCCTTTTTTCCTGAGGCTAAACCAACTAGATTTGCTTTTTGATCTTGTGAAATTAAAGCTCTTTTCATTAACCTTAATGCTTATTGGGGTGTTGATCCAAATAGCAATTTTCCTTTATTTATAAGTACTATAGATTTCTTAGCTCCTGAGTTATCTGTTATTTTTGTGCAAGTTAGCAAGTAGAGGAGCTTTTAGAACTTTATGGAGAATTGGTAATGTTAGTCCACTATGTAAATGTGTTTATGGCAGTTCAAGTACAACAGATTACTGTTCAATTTCCATAACTCTTATATTCTCTAAAGTTTTTGAACGTCTTTTGGCAAAATGTCTAAATAGGTTTGCTGAAGGTAATCATCTGTTCCCTAGTTTGCAATTTGGTTTTCGTAGAGACATTGGAGCATGTGATGCCCTTCTTACAATCTCCAGAGTTGTAAAAAAAATCCCTAGATTCTGGTCAGGAGGTTCGTATGATTGGCCTTTTTTAGTCACGAGGCCCTTATTTTCAAACTCAAACAGTTGGGAGTGGGTGGGTTGTTTCTTAGCATCATTATTGAGTTTTTAAATATAAGATCGCAAAGAGTTGGTGATGGGCACCATAGTCAAAATAGGAATGTGATATCTGTGTACCTCAGGGTAGTGTTCTTGGCCCATTACTTTTCATACTATATACACATAAAATGTGGTTTGGTCTAAAAAACAAACTTGTTGCATATGCAGATGATGCTACTCTCTTTGCAACAATTCCTTCTTCTGAATGCAGATCTGGGGTTGGGGAATCCCTTAATAGAGATCTAGCTAAAATTAGTACATGGTGCAAATTATGGTATGAAGTTCAATCCTAACAAAACTCAAAGTAGAATTGTAAGTAGGTCAAGGATCGTGGCTCGTCAACATCCCAATCTCAGTATTGTTGATGATTTTTTAACTCTGGGTGACTCTTGAAATTTTAAGTGTGATTCTCGACAGGAAATTTACTATTGAGGTCTGTGTTTTCTTCAGGTGCACAAAAAACTAGCGTCTTGAAAAATTCTTTCAAGATTTTTGGTGATCAATCAATTCTGAAGAAATGTTTTAATTCTTTCATTTTACCTTGTTTCGCTTATTGTTCTCCTGTGTGGTCTTCAGCTGCTGATGCTCAACTTAATTTCTTGGACAGGAACTTACGTTCTATTAAATTTCTTATTCCTGATCTATATATTAATCTTTGGCACCCTCGTTCAACTAGTGCATTATGCATATTGCAAGAGCTTTTTATGTATATAATTCTGACAATCTTTTACATTCAGATCTTCCCGGTCAGGTCCATCCTGTTCATAATACTAGGTATGCAGTAATTCCAATAGTCAGGCCTTCTCCATCATAAGGCTCAATATTACTAAGTACTCTAGAAGTTTTATTGCAGCTGTGACCAAGTTGTGGAATGATCATCCTAATCGGGTAGTTGAGTCAGTAAAACTTCAAAAGATCAAACTCAAAGCAAATTATTTTTTGTTGAACAACCTTGCATAAGTCCTGTTATAGTTTATCGATCAAATGTCTTTTTTCATTACCTTTATTGTTTATTAATTTCCCTAATTCCTTCCGTAGCTGGGCTATTTTTCCCTGTTAGAGCCCTTAGGCTTATAGTATCTTGCTTTTCCAACTAGGGTTGGTTGATAATAATAATAATAATAATAATAATAATAATAATAATAATAATAATAATAATAATAATAATAATTCTTTAGTGAAATCAATGATGATGAAAGAGGTAATATAAAGAGAATGTATTTGATTGTGAAATGTAGGAAGAATATCCCTGTATTTTATATTTAGATACTTTATGTTATTTATCGAACCCCCTCTGCTGTATCTACATCCTGTGAGACATCGACAAAGAGATGGAGCTGGGGGGAGAGTGAGTGCTCCCTGCACTCTAGTTTTGGGGTGTTTGAATGTGTGTGGATGTAGTACGATAGAGAGTAAAAGATGTGAAATTGGAAGTAAGTTTAGGAATAGAAGGATGGATGTATTTGCCTTGTATGAAACGAAGATAAAAGGAAAGGGTGAAGTGATGTTTGGTGAAATGTCTGGTAGAGTGTCAGGGATTGAAACG
>NC_090740.1:86081494-86098994 GCF_036898095.1 Palaemon carinicauda
TTCAGTGGTGTTCATTATTCTGCTTAAGATATATAGTAAATAGACACGGTATTGCTCAGATGAATAATTCAGCAACTGTTGCGAATTAATCAGGACCGTATATGGTAACAAAGGATCCTGCCCTTACAATAAAAAGAATGGTGTGTCCCTGAGCAAAGCATTATATGCAATGTTCAAAACTAGCTCAGCTGTAGGAAGCATGTCGTGCCAATGAAGGGAGTCATCTGCCACTATGTAATGTAAAATTGGCGCTACTTCCCTATTATTTGATTTCATTGAGCTATTAGCTGATGGCCTATAGGCGATTATTGAAAAGTGTTTAATTTTCATCAAGTCCGTAACCAATTTCACCATCTTATTTATAAACTCGAGACCATTATCACTTATCGAAATTTTCGGGCAACCAAACCTAGTAATGAGAGAGCACAATACCTAGGCTAATAAATTTGCTGATTTATATAACATTGCGTAAATATGAGTATAATAAGTAAATACATTCACAAATACACATCTATACTTATGTTATGTTAAACCAGTAGGAATTAGTCCTACCACATCCATATGCACCCTATAGAATTTATCAGGAATCAGTGGCTGTTTTCTGGCTTCCGGTACATTGTCTCTATGGTCTCTGAAATAGTTACAAGAATGACATTTTATATAACTTTCTATATATTTTTTTCATTCCTAACCAAAATAAGGATTCTTTTGCTCTTCTTAATGTTCAGTCAATCCCTAAATACCCCACATACGGAGTTCCATGTATAATGTGGATGGCCCGAATATTAAAGAGGAAAGGTAGAAGTTGTACTTCATGGGTATATATATATATATATATATATATATATATATATATATATATATATATATATATATATATATATATATATATATATATATATATACATATATATATATATATATATATATATATATATATATATATATATATATATATATATATATATATATATTCATATGTATATATATATATATATATATATATATATATATATATATATATATATATATATATATATATATATATATATATATATATATGTATATATAGTTTCACCGTTAATTATTTGTGGAAAGGGTTTTCCTATTGGCTTTAGTGGAATATCACTTAAAGAGAATAAGATTGTGGAAGAATTTTACTTCACAGTCTCGTTCATGAAGTAATACAGATAGTGCCTTACCATAGTACTCTAAGTCAAGACCACCATAGATAAGAAGTTAACTGATAAAGGAGATTTGCTCTGTTGTTAATTGGAATACTTATTCAAGTACCTCATATATATGACTATGGTATCAGTCATCGTAACATAATTAATCTGTCCTAATAAATTAAACTCCTCAAAAGACACCTGTTTTTTTTCTTTGGCTTTTTTATTTTTCGTTATGCATTGCCTTTCTTTGTTGTCGTTATTGAGCAAGTGAGATGAACACCCTATCCTGTAAAGTCCTTGATCAATTTTGATGAAAGATTGTTGAGATTTACTTTTTTAACTTATTATCAGCAAAGTTTTTTATGAACCTACATATATTTTTTTTTATCATTATAATCATTCATTTCACTATAAAAAATGATTATGTACTTGCTAAAGATATAAATCTAATATTAACAGATTTGTACCTTCTTTTCATTTTCCTCTTACCTCTTGTAATAGTTTACAAGAAGTTTAAATTTTTCGTCATTGTAAATCTTTCATATATCTTTCGTTTTTTCAAATAGTTTTTCTGTGTTCAAGCTCATATCTATCTTTAAGACTGTTTACCAAGTATGTGTTACCCTATATTTTTAGATGAGTTTTTTTTTATAATTGTCTTTATTATATACTACTCCAAGCATAACACTCAGGGACATTACTCAGGGCATGCTCTTTACAACCCTCTCACAAAAAAATAAATATCCATAATTCGTGTATCCCTTTTTATGTTTCATAAGAAAGTTAGCCTTTCCATGGAGATTTGTCCCCTGCCTTTCCTATCTACCTTGGGATATTACATTCGGAATTTCATAAAAATTTTATCTTGCTTTAAAAAATATACATATTACCAGCGATAATACTAGAAATGATATCATATAGTACTTGATATACCTTTGCCACTTCTGAGAAATTATCAAATAAGAGAGAGAGAGAGAGAGAGAGAGAGAGAGAGAGAGAGAGAGAGAGAGAGAGAGAGAGAGAGAGAGAGAGAGAGAGAGAGAGAGAGAGAAAACATAAATTCAATCATGCAATATCATGTATGTGTATAGATGCAGTGAATTTCAAAGCCTCCGGTCACTGCATTAGGGAATTGAAATCATAAGATGGATATGGAGTTCAGACCTAAAATAGGATATTGGTATTTCATCATTTGAATTGTGAACTTTATTTTGCAATAGCATCAGATATCCATGTAAGATGGCAGCGGAACTCACTTGAGAGGAAAGAGGTTAGTCAAACGGAGTAAGAAATAGCCAATATTCAAATAAGATATTGAATTAGAGACTACGAGAATAAAAATACAGAGATTCTATTTTCAAGGAAATCATTATCGAATTATATCTTTGTTTTATTATGATACACCTTTAAAACTACGTTGAAAAAAATTATAACAAAATATTTCAGAGGGAACTGATAACATACTCTATGCTCTAATATACAGCATTTTGAATGTTTGTTAGTCCTTTATTGAGACCAAGTCTTTGAAGGGAATTGATACTATAACAGTCACATCAACAACGTATCAAATATAGTCATAATCCACCTTTATGATGTTTTATGAGATGCATATGAACTTACGTGAATGAAAATGAAATTAAAATATAGCCGGATCTGACAGTAATTGAATTCATATGCAACAATAAGATAAAGAATAAAGTTATCTAATGAAAAATTCCCATCTTTCTCATATAACTAGGCACGCAATTAATATCAATACTCATGCCTTCTGAATGATGAGGCTAAATAATACACAGTATTCTACAAGTTTTATCTCAGCTGTGACCAAGCTGTGTAATTTTCTTCTCAATCGGGTAATTCAATCGATAGAACTTCAAAAGTTCATACCTGAACCAAATATTTTTGTGTTAAACAAGTTGACATAAGTCTCTTTCTATAGATAATATGTGAAAAATCGGTTTTAATGTTGCTACTGTTCTTAAAATATTTTTTTTTTATTCTGTATTACTTCTCAATTCTTTATTTCCTTTCCCCAATGAGGTGTTTTACCTTGTTGGAGCTCTTGGGCTTATAGAATACTTCTTTCCCAACTGCGGTCATGTATATATATATATATATATATATATATATATATATATATATATATATATATATATATATATATATATATATATATATATATATATATATATATATATATATATATATATATATATATATACACACCAAACTATAAACTTTTAACATATATTCATATATATATATATATATATATATATATATATATATATATATATATATATATATATATATATGTATATATATATATATATATACTGTATATATATATATATATATATATATATATATATATATATATATATATATATATATATAACATCCACTTGGAATCCATTTTATGGTAACAGCTTCTGGCCAGGTGGAGATTCGAACCCCCACCTGTTCGGGTGGAAACCATGCCTACAGGGACTCTACCGAATGAACTATCAAGAGAGATAAAGGTTTATGACAAGTTTTATTCCTGAATTCGACTGGAATATGTACGGGGACTTATCATAAACTTTTATCTCTCTTGATAGCTCATTCGGTAGAGTCCCTGCAGGCATGGTTTCCAGCCGAACAGGTTGGGGTTCGAATCTCTACCTGGCCAGAAGCTGTTAACATAAAATGAATTCCAAGTGGATGTATCTTCCCAAGATAGAATTCCGTATTAAATGCCATTCGTAGGTGATATTTACATTGATTGAAATCACGTGTGCTTGTGATACATATTCATTTAAAATAACCACGTGTTGCAAACTCACGATTCATCTATCATAGTGGAGATGGGTTTATTTCAAGTGTATGAACAGATTTCTGAATTCGACAGGAATATGTACGGAGACTTGTCATAAACTTTTATTTCTCTTGATAGCTCATTCGGTAGAGTCCCTGCAGATATGGTTTCCAGCCAAACAGGTGGGGGTTCGAATCTCCACCCTGCCAGAAGCTGTTACCATAAAATGAAATCCAAGTGAATGTAATTTCCCAAGATAGAATTCCGTAATAAATGCCATTCGTGGGTGATATTTACATTGATTGAAATCACGTGTGCTTGTGATATATATATATATATATATATATATATATATATATATATATATATATATATATATATATATATATATATATATAAATTCGTATATATGCATATATATAAAAAAATTATATATATATATATATATATATATATATATATATATATATATATATATATATATATATATATATATATATATATATATACCCAGTTTAACAAGCTATTTCATGAGTAGAAAGTTAATCCATAAAATACATTTTGATATCTGGGCCCTTTGTGAAACACGTTGCAAGTGGATTGGTAAGGAATCTTTTGCCGAAGGCAATATGTATATTTATTCAGCAAGATTAGTTAGAGTTGGAAGAGAATGGGTACGAATGATGATGACACCAGGAGGAGAATTGGCCTTGACCGAGTGTAAAAAGTAAATTGTTACAAGAAGAGTTCAAATCAAATCAGTGCAAATGAGTATTATAGTTTGCTATGCTCCAACAAATGATTCATGTGAAGAAAAGAAAGATGATTACTATGAAGAACTGCAGAGTGTAATAGATGAGATCCCAGAGAGAGATAAGAATATTGCGATTAGTGACTTCAGTTCTAATGATGGAAAATAATCAACGGATAGAGAATGGGATGAGTGTTGAGGGTCTTGGCGAAGATGCAAATAAAAATGTAGTATATTTCAAAAGCTTCTGTTCAGGAAACAGTCTTGTCATTGGAGGTACTCTTTTACAACTCAAGAATATCCACGAGTATACATACACTTCAACATGTGGTAATTAAAAAAATCAAATAGATCACATTACCAGTAATTAAGAGAGAAGGAGGACTTTGTAAAATGTAATAAGATATAGAGGTTCAGATATTGGTAGTGATAACCAGCTCCTCATTGTCACACTTAAATTAAAACTAAAAGCACCAAACAGTAAGATAGATAGAATACCTAGGTTTGATACAACTAAGATTCTAGAGAAAGAGCACAGAGAAACATTTGCAATTGAATGTATGAATTGATTTGTAGTTTTAGAGACTTTAAGAGACGAAGAACAGATAATTAACGAGGAATGGTGTGATATTGGGAACATATATCCGTCAGTTGTTAGTGAAGCCTTAGGACACGAAGTTACACGGATATCAAATGATACTTGGGATACTATGAAAGGGAGACAAAGACAGAAAATGATTGTTGAAATATTTCGAGGAAGTAAGGAAAATTATAATGTAGAGCATGCTTCGTATTCCAGTACTGATATTGAAGTCAAAAGAAAAGCCAGGAATGAATGGAGAGAATATTTAGGCAGTAAAGCACATGAGACTGAATATGCTATGAATTCAGGAACTTGCTGTGGTGTAAGTATTGTTCATAGAATTAATAATCAAATCTCTATATCGGCGAAGAGGAAGAAGCATATACCCATCAAAAAGAGAGATGGCTCTGTTATAGCAACAGATGATGAAGAAAGACAATGTTATATGGAACACTCTAGTGAGGTTATGAATAGGAAATATGGAGGGAATAATTTTATTGATATACCTGAAGTTGATGAAACTAGAGAGATGGAAAGGCCTGGCATATGGAGAAATAACTATTGAGATGATACCGGACGAAAATGAAGTGACTCCCAGACAATCACAAGATTAATTTGTTGAATTTGGCATGAAGAGGCCGGGGGTAAAAAAAAAAAAAAAAAAAAAAAAAAAAAAAAAAAAAAAAAAAAAAACCTGACTCCTTGAAATCATTACAGAGGCATAACACTTACGTCAGTTATTATAAAAATATATAGTATTCTCATTCCAAAGAGGCTGGGGGATAAGATTGATGAAAAGCTGAGAGATGAACAAGCAGGGTTTAGGAAAGGTAGAGGTTGCACTGACCAGATTTTCATTTTGAGACATTATTATTATTATTATTATTTGCTAAGCTACAACCCTAGCTGGAAAAGCAAAATGCTATAAGCCCAGGGGCCCCAACAGGGAAAATAGCCCAGTAAGGAAAGGAAAGAAGGAAAAATAAAATATTTTAAGAAGAGTAACATTAAAATAAATATTTCCTATATAAACTATGAAAACTTTAACAAAACAAGAGGAAGAGAAATTAAATAGAATAGTGTGCCTGATTGTACCCTCAAGCAAGTGCTGGAATATAGGAATCTGCTTTTGATAGTATTTGTTGACTATGAAAAAGCATTTGATATTGTCCAGCAGCCAATTTAGTGGAGGGTCTTGCGTTAATATGGAATTTTTTTTAAATATGCAAATGTGATTAAGTCTGCTTATGAGGATAGCAAGTGCAAAGTTAATGTTAATGGAGTGTTATTAAAAGAATTTTCAGTGAACAGTGGAGAACTCAAAGGGACTGGAATGGTGATAGGAATTTAGCAAACCCAAAGTATGTTGAGGATGCTGTTCTTTTTAGCAGAACATCACGGGATTTGCAATGCCAGTGCTCGCTTACCTATATGCATGGAATGTCACACGAGGTTGGGCACAAGATAAATAGAAAAAAAGACAGATGATGAGAAGGTAGTATGCAAGGAAAGATTAAATATCATTAGAAGGAGAAAGGATTAATGAGGTAAAATCATCAAAGTATTTGTTATCTCCAATACAGGGTCTTCAGAATTAGACTTTAGTGAAAGATTGAAAAAGGTAAATCAGACAGTGGCTAGATTAAATAAAATTTGAAAATGAAATCGCATAAAAGTACATATAAAAATCAGGCTATATATCAGTTTAGTAAGATTGGTGTTACTGTATGGACACGAGTCATAGTATGAAAATGAAACAATCTCCAACAGATTTAGAAGATTTCAGAACAAGACCCTCAGATGGCTATTGGGAGTTAAATGGCAAGACGGGATTTGGAATGAAGCTAAAAGATACATTACTCGAGTGCCGTATGTAGATGAGATCATGATGAGTGGTACATGAAGATGATTTGGGTATGCTTCTCGCACTCCCCAAGAGAGATTAGATCATCTAGCGTTCAACTAGGACCTACAAGGCACTAGAAAAAATGGAAGTCCCAAACCTACATGGCTGAGGGCTGTAAAGTATAAAGTAGATGATGAATGGAGAGGAATTGAGATAAAAGCTCCATATAGAGATGACTGGAGAAATATCACTGATGCCCTCTGCGTCAATAGGCGTATGAGGAGATTATACATACATACATATATATATATATATATATATATATATATATATATATATATATATATGCATATATATATATATATATATATATATATATATATATATATATATATATATATATATATATATATATATATATATATATATATATATATATATATATATATATATATATATATAGTTTTGGGGTGTTTGAATGTCGTGGATGTAGTATGACAGAGAGCAAAAGATGTGAGATTGGAAGTAAGTTTAGGAATAGAAGGATGGATGTATTGGCTCTGTATGAGACAATGGAAAATGGGAAAGGCAAGGTGATGTTTGGTGAAATGTCTGGGATTGGAGGGGGAAGAGCAAGAGAAAGTGTGGCTTTATGGCAGAGTGAATTGATGACAGGTAAAGAAGGGGAATGGAAGGAGATATCATCTAGGTTAATGTGGTTAAGGGTTAGGTTGGGTAAGGAATGTTGGGCTTTTGTCAGTGTGTATGGTCTAGGTTGTGAGAAAAGTGAAGATGAGCGGAATGATTTCTGGAATGAAATAACTAGGTGTGTAGAAAGACTGGGTAGAAGAAATTAAGTAGTTTTCCTGGGTGACTTAAATGCTAGAGTGGGCGCAGAATAGGTTGAAGGTGTCATTGGGAAGTATAGCGTACCATGGAAAAATGAGAGCGGTAAGACACTCGTAGATATGTGTTGAACAAGATATGGTGATAAGTTCTACCTTTTTCCAAAAAAAAGATAAAACAAGTATACATAGGTAAGAGTGGTAAATGGAAGAGTGGTAGAAAGGGCGTTAATGGATTATGTGCTGATAACTAAAAGAATGTAAGGAAGATTGAAAGACGTACACTTGTTTAGGGTTATGGCTAACGGTATGTCTGATAGTTTTTTGTGGAAGGAAAATTAGTTGTAGCAAAAAAATGGGGTAATAGAGTAGGTGGATGTAAAAGGGAGCTAGTGAGGGTGGATGAGCAAATAAAACCAGGGGTAAAAAGTAAATATCAAGAAAGATTGAAAATGTCATATGACGAAGTGAAAGAAAGAGAAACTGGTAGTTTAGAGGAGTGGAAGTTACTAAAAGAAAATTTTGTTGGAATTACAAGTGATGTGTGTGGCAAGAAGTTTGTTGGAGGCAGCATGAGGAAGGGCAGTGAATGTTGAAATGAAAGTGAAGGTAAAAGTGGAATAGAAAAAGAGGGCCTTTAAAGAATGGCTGCAGAGTAATAGTGTAGAGAAGTATAGACAGATATAGAGAGAAAAATGTGGAAGTAAAGCGCAAGGTAAGGGAGGCAAAGAGGGCAGCTGACCTGAGGTGTGGTCAAGGTTTGGGTCATTCATATGAAGAGAATAAGAAGAATTTTTGGAAAGAAGTGAAAAGAGTAAGGAAGGCTGGTTCAAGAATGGAAGAGACAGTGAAAGAGGAAAATGGAAGGTCGTTAAAAGGAAAGAAGGCAAGGAAGAGGTGGGCATAATGTTTAGAAAGTTTACTGAATGTTGAAGATAATAGGGAGGCAGATATAATTGCTGTTGCAGGTGTTGCGGTGACTGTGATGGGAGATGCGAATGAGAGAAAGATTACAAGAGAGGAAGTGAGGAGAGCACTAGATGAAACGAGAGCAGAGTAAACACCTAGTATGGATGTTGTGAGAGTTGAGATGTTGAAGGAAAGGGGTAAGTAAGACTTTACTTGATTGGTTATTGAGATTGTTTAATGTGTTTTGCGTTGTCAATGGTAACAGTAGATTAGGTTTTTGCGTGTATTGTACAAATATATAAGGGTGAGGAAAATGTGTATGTGTTGTGATTCGAGGGGTATTAGTTTGTTGAGTGTAGTTGGAAAAGTGTATGGTAGAGTACTGATTAATAGGATTAAGGATAAAATAACGAATGCAATCATAGAAGTACAGGGTGGGTTTAGAAGAGGTAGGGGTTGTATGAATCAGATTCTTATAGTTAGGCAGATATACGAGAAATATTCAGCAAAAGGTAGGGAGGATTATGTAGCGTTTATGGATCTGGAGAATGCGTATGATAGAGTTGATAGGGAAGCAATGTGGAATGTGATGAGGTTATATGGAGTTGGTGGAAGGTTGTTGCAAGAAGTGACAAGTTTCTACAAAAGTAGTAAAGCATGTGTTAGGATAGGACATGAAGTGAGCGATTGGTTTCTGGTGAGAGTGGGGCTAAAATAGGGATGCGTGATGTCACCGTGGTTGTTTAACTTGTATGTTGATGGAGTAGTGAGCGAGGTGACTGCTCGAGTGATTGGACGAAGATTAAAACTGGTAGATGAAAATTACCATGAATGGGAGGTAAATATGTTGTTGTATTTGGATGATACGGTACTGTTTGCAGACGCGAAAGAGAAGCTTGGCTGATTAGTGACAGAATTTGGAAGGGTTTGTGAGAGAAGGAAGTTGAGAGTTAATGTAGGTAAGAGTAAGGTTATGAGATGTACGAGAAGGGAAAGTGGTGCGAAGTTGAGTGTCATGTTGAATGAAGAGTTACTTGAGGAGGTGGATCAGTTGAAGTACTTGGGGTCTGTTGATGCAGCAAAGGGTAGAGTGGAAGCAGATGTACATCAGAGAGTGAATGAAGGATGCAAAATGTTGGGAGTAGTTAAGGGAGGCATAACAATAGAGGGTTGGGCATGAATGTTAAGAGTTCTGTATGAGAGAGTGATTGTATCAACTGTGATGTATGGATCCAAGTTGTGGGGAAGGAAAATGATAGAGAGAAAGAAATTTCATGTGTTTAAAAGGAAGTGTCTAAGGAGCAAGGCTGGTGTATCTCGAGTAGATAGGGTTAGGAACGAAGTAGTGAGGTTGAGAACGGGTGTAAGAAATGAGTTAGCAACTATAGTGGATATATATATATATATATATATATATATATATATATATATATATATATATATATATATATATATATATATATATATATATATTCATTTATTTTTATAATTTTGTGTGTGAGTGTGTGTGTGTGTGTGGTTGGGTGTGAGCTTGCATATATATACATATATATATATATATATATATATATATATATATATATATATATATATATATATATATATATATATATATATATATATATATATATATATATATATATATATATGTGTGTGTGTGTGTGTGTGTTTATAAAAATAGTCATCAATTCTAATGAAAATCATCAATATTTATACCAATTACCTTGTTAAGAATAACATGGATTTTTCATCCAAAGGCAAAACAGAAAGAACTCGGTTTCCTTTGGAAACCAGTGAATCTAACTGGTGTCATTTTTGTAATGTCACTTTGGAAGGAATATAAGGCAGGCAATTCCATAGTCTTGAAAGATCCTATTGGAAAGACTATTTCAAGAAAAATAAATTCGAAAAGGAAAAATGTTAACCTTTGAGAGATATATGCAAGGCTCAGCGTGTTGTCATATTCCTATTGGAGTAGTTTATCAATATACAAAACTATACAAAGTTTTTGGACTAAATGGAGGAAATCACATGTAGTGACATGCTTTCCGTTGCCTTTAATATTTTTCAGATATGAATTTTCAAGTGTTGCAAATCCCTAAATTATTTTCATCACAGGTTTATTAGCTTTAGCAATTATATTTCAAGTTAGATCATACAAAATAAAGAAGATTCCTATTATACGGATCGTCTTGGTACAGCTACTGACAACAAACGCTCCTTTGCACTTAAAAATACATTCTTGGTTTGGTGAACCTCTTCCTGTCTGTCTGACAATTTCTAGTATAATTTTTTTTTTCTTTATAAAACAAAAACAGTTATTGATGTTTAATCCTTCCATTTTAATAGACTCTCTCTCTCTCTCTCTCTCTCTCTCTCTCTCTCTCTCTCTCTCTCTCTCTCTCTCTCTCTCTCTCTCTCTCTCTCTATGGAAGTTATACTTATTTGATTAAGCAGTTTGTAGTTAGATTTGTAAACAGAGAATAAAAGATAACTTGGCATTCATATTTGAATTATTAGTAATACCTCTTGTTATTCAAAAGTAATTTTATGCACCCTAATACAGCCAGAATATTATTAACGAACTAAACAGCAGCAATAATAATAATAATAATAATAATAATAATAATAATAATAATAATAATAATAATAATAATAATAATAATAATAATGATAATAATAATAATAATAATAATAATAATAATGATAATATACATTCTATTGAATTGTATATCATACAATAATAATAATAATAATAATAATAATAATAATAATAATAATAATAATAATAATAATAATGATGATAATGATGATGGTGGTGATGATGGTAAAGATAACGATTGATGTCACGTGAAAATAATGATTAGTTCTTAAGAGATCAAGTCCTGCAACTATTGTGAATTATATTTCTTGAACGGCCAGCGTAATTAGGGTTGTGGTGGTTGATGCGGTAACGTCCCTGACTGGGGAACTCCAGACTTGCTTTCAAGTCCAGCTTAAACTCGTTAGCTTCTTTGGTCACGGCAACTTTACCATACTTGTGAGCTAAGGATTGGGGTCTGGCGGAGCCTGTAGGTATAACTGCTGAGTCTCAACAGCCATTGGTCCTAGCTTGGGTGGAGAGCGGTCTTGGGCGCTGATCATATGTATATATGGCCAGTCTTTGGGCCATTGTCCTGTTTGATAGAGCTATGTCCCTGTCCCTTGCCTCTGTCATTCATGAACGGCTTTTAAACATTAAATTGTTTAATTTTTGTGATCCATGTGATAGACTCCATCATACCTTGTACTTTCTGATCATATCTTTTAAATCTTCCCTCTTCGTCCATGACTAATCATTTTGATGCTCATGACTACTCTAATTAGGCTACTAAATAAAGAGGTCCTGATAATATACACAAAACAAACATAAACAGAATAGTGATCACTATTGTTGATTTTATCATCATCATCATCTCCTATCGTTGATTTTATCATCATCATCATCTTCTCCTCATGTCGTAGATTTTATCCTCATCTTCCTCTCCTCATATCATTGATTAAATCATCATTATCATCTCCTCCTATCGTTGATTTTATCAGCATCTTCATCTCCTCCTATCGTTGATTTTATCAGCAGCATCATCTCATATCGTTAATTTTATCATCATCATCATCAGCAGCAGCATCACCATCATCATCATCATTATAATCATCATATCCTACGCCTATTGACTTAAAGGGCCTCAGTTAGGTTTCTCCAATCGTCTCTATCTTGAGCATTCAATTCAACATTTCTCCATGATGTTACACATGAGGATAAACATTCAGATTCAAAGGACATATTCTATGAATCGGCCTGAATATAATGGAAGTTGGCTCTTATATATCATGTTTTGTTTTTCACTTTTCACCTAAAAAAATATTTTCCAGTAATATACCATTTGAATTATTATCCAATGTTATAAGGAACTGATTTGAAGGCATTTCACATTAGCTTAAATAGTATTCCCGTAACAGAGCCCACACAAGAAGTGATATAGATAGTAACAGTAACTAAAAGATGATCAGAAATTATGGAGTCAGTTCTTGTCTCGAATAACGAACCTCAATATTAGCTAAAGGTTCTGAAGAAAGAAGAAGTGGGGAATAAAGGAGGTTCGTAGTAATTTCAATGATCTTGGATATTCAGTTTCTGATTTAGGAGGGATATTTGTTAGATGTATGAAAATAAGATATTAAAAACATGAACATTCTTAAAAATTTTACTTCCCTCTAAATGAGTATCTGGTGACCATATCAAGAATACCCAAAGATAATAGGTAGTCCCAAATTATTCTGGATGCTATCAAATTTAGGAAATTAGTTCTCAGAAGAAGTGAAAATGAGATAGCAAGTAAAACGTTAAATATATATAAAGGGTGATGATGAAAAATGGGTTAAGTATCTTATAACATTATCCCTAATATGTTTGGTGTTCACCGGTATCATTCCAAGGTCAGAGAGAAAGATATGCGGGAATTAGTAACCAAGAAAATTAAAGAATTAGGAGAGGCAAAGAAATGAGAACACACCACATTATGAAGTTTGCTGACATGTAAATCTCCAGGGAGGATACTGATATGAAAATAAAAATATTCAACGAGACTTTAAAACTAACGATGCATCGTATACATCAAAACACAATCTTCTGAAATGATGTTTGTACCACTTCAGAGTTACCTAGTATTTACTCTCTGCGAACCACACGTTGCTGGCATATATTTCATCAATATGATTTCCTCTTTGTTGGACATATGATTTATACATAATTGCAAATTGATAAAGGGGCCTTGGTTATAAAAGTGAAGGTAGAATTTGGTAATAGTATCTTTAGTTTTTTAAAGAATATTAGCCAACAAATTTAGAATGTTACAAATAAAGATTTATAAATAAATGTTTAAAAAATTATGTTTTGCTTTTCAACAAAAGACGACCTTTCAATGACAGAACCTATTTAATATAAATCTGGTTTCCAGATCAATTCTCTTATTAGGAAAAGCCTTCTAATGAAAGTTTGCAACCAAAGACGGTAACTTCTGTTATATTTACCTCTGTAAATGTTTATGTATGTAAAAAAAAAAATAAAGAGTCATAAACGATAATATGAATGGAATTCAGATAATATTGATATCTCTTGTGATTACTGTTAAATTTAATGATATCCAGATATTCAGATTCTTCGTCCGCCTACTTAATGTTTCACTACGATATTCTAATTTCTGATACTCATACATAAAAGAAATTACAAATAATTAATTTTTTATTAAATATATAATTAATAACATAATCAAAATTGAGTCATGAGTAGAATAAGTAACACTCTTTAGAGAAAATATGTAAGGAAAATATATCTTAATGGTAAATTATTTTAAACGATTTTTTTTGCAGCTAATCTGGAGATGAAGGACAGTTTTTAGCCACATGGTTTATATTGACAATAAGATAAGTCTCTCAAAGTGGGAATTAATTTCGGTTTTTTATTGCTTCTCCTATTACCCCGTGGTATTTGTATCCTGCTCCGTCTTTAATGACATTCCAGCTGGCCGTTTTATCACTTCAGTCTTTGATACTTTTCCTCTCTAAGTTTCCTAGGGCACGCTTTTCTATTCCAAACTCCATCTTGATGTCTCCTGATACAATTCTTACAGGCTTAATTACCATGTTTTTTCCTTAGTATCTTTACTGAATAGCTTGATGTCATCCATGAAGATCAAGTGATGTTGTCTTCTGCCTCATTTCTTCAGTTAGTACCCACCTTGTCTTTTGCAGCACTATTGTCATGGGGATCATAGCCACTACAAACATTATCTGGTATAATGAGTTCCCTTGGAAGATTCCTCGCTTGATGTTAACCTTAGGAAGCCATTTCCCAGAACTTGTAAGCATAGTTTTCTAGTTATTGATTGTATTCTAGAGCAAGTTGATAAAGTTATTCTCTGTACCGTATATTTCTAATTATTCTATTAGCAGTGAGTTTAGTATCATGTTAAAGATATCGTATGAGTCTTTGAATGCCATACTCAGGTTACATTTCCTTCTCTTCCTATTCTCCATTACCATTTTTAATTTGTCATTTGTGCCTCTGCCTTTCCTTCTGTATCCTTTTTGCCTGCTGGGAATGGTTTTTGTTTCATTCAGGTAGATGTACATCCCTCCTCCTATGATGTCTGCAAACAGGTTCCGTATTATTAGTAAGCAGATAATTGGTCTGTAATTGCTTGTTATGTTAATCTTATTTTTGTCTTTTTGAATTAGACAAGTCCTTCCAGTTATCAGCCATGCAGGTGTTTGGTTGTTTCGAATACATGCTGAAATTTTTTTGACAATCTTGTATGTAAGTATCGGAAGTTTTTGAGCCAGTAACCATGAACTTCATCGGGCCCTGATGCTTTCCAGGTTTGAGTTTTCCTACGCTGGTTATTATAACACAATGAAAACCCAAATACACCAAAAGCATTCCATGAACGTGGGTATTTTTAATTGCATCAATGTAAATCTTAAAGTCCACGTTGAAACATAAAGTTTTAAATACTGAGGGATAAAAAAAAAATCGTTCGATGTTTAAGATAGCCTATCTGAATTCTTTTATTGTTATTTTTTTTTCAGAAATTAAAAACATGCCATTACTTCCCTCTGGAAATCGACTGTCAGAGTTGTGATATTTTCGACTCTTTTCCATAATTGGAAAATCCCGTTTGATATTTGTTTTACTTGAGATATCCTTTAAATAGTTCACATATTGTATCATATCTTTTTTTTTCATTTACTTTGTGTTAATTACTGGTTCTCTCTCTCTCCTCCCTCTCTCTCTCTCTCTCTCTCTCTCTCTCTCTCTCTCTCTCTCTCTCTCTCTCTCTCTCTCTCTCTCTCTCTTTCGTAAAAATCTTGAAGGATGAATAAAGAACCCTTTAATATCTCTCTTACTCTCTACTACTTTCTCTTTCGTGAATGAAAACTATTCTTTACTACCGAAAAGTGCTCTCTCTCTCTCTCTCTCTCTCTCTCTCTCTCTCTCTCACTCTCTCTCTCTCTCCTCTCTCTCTCTCTCTCTCTCTCTCTCTCTCTCTCCTCTCCACCAAACATTCTGTTAACGAAAACTTTATTACTGAAAAGTACTCTATTCTTTATTTTGCTCTCCTAAAGGTTTACAGAGAAATAACCAATGCAATAAGCAAAGAGAGGACCCATAAGTCAATGGGTATAAAACTCAAACTTCATGAAATTTCAGAACTTAAGAAATTAAGCAGAAATGAAGATAAAACTAGATAAAAATTGTAAGGTCGGTGAAAGGAAAAGAGTTGCTTCAGCTTGTAATGAAAACTTGAAAGATGTTTATTTTTTTATTTTCATATATATAAAGAGTAGAAAACCAATTAAAAATAGCATTAACCCATTATTAAACCCAGAGGGTAATGTTATAACAAAGAATTTGGGAAAAGCCAAAAGGATAAATGCATACTTCACATCCGTATTCATTAGACAAGAACCAGCCATCACATAAAAGGCAAATAACCGCTAAGCAAAATAATCTGTAAAATGGAAGATATAAAAAGGAAAAAAAGGGGACTCTGTAAATCTAAAGTACCTGGTCCAGATGATAGTAATCCAGGAGAGATTATGGAACTAGAAGAAGTGATAACCCCCCAATTTTACAAAATGTTCCGAAACTTAGTTAACGAAAGAAAAGTACGTCAAGAATAGAAATTGGGTAATGTACAGTCAGATTGAAGTCCGCCAGCAATCAGGGAAAATCGTATGTCAGATGTGTCTAGGGTTACCATGATAAAACAGAAAATGGGAGGAGCTTTATTCTAACCTCAGCAAAAAAAATACAAACATTGCAGCTCGAGTTGCCATATTTCATTCTGTGATATCATTTGACGTCCTAACTATCTACTATAAATACACAGTACACACACACACACACACACACACACACACACACACACACACATATATATATATATATATATATATATATATATATATATATATATAATATATATATATATATATATATACATATATATATATATATATATATATATATATATATATATATATATATATATATATATATATATATATATATATATATATATATATGTATATATATTTATATATATACATATATATTTATATATATATATATATATATATATATATATATATATATATATATATATATATATATATATATATATATATATATATATATATATATATATATATATATATATATATATATTCGCCAATATTATGAATATCCAAATATTGACAAATTATGCACGAAGAAATTATTTTCACTTGTCTATTTAGCTAAAAGAATAACAGAAATGATGTTATCATACAGGTTCCAGAATTTCTCTTTCTATTGCATTCGATTTTCCATAAAGTGGAAGTTGTTTTTAGGGCCATAGTGTTTTTAGGCCATTTTGCTGATTATTTTTAAAAAATATTCGAACATTCAATAAATCATGGGAACACATTTTAACACCTGCTCTAATGGATGGCTCTGGGGAGAAAACATTGTTCTCCCTCCAGTATTGGTTAAACTTATTAGAAATCCCATACGG
>NC_090740.1:86103994-86106494 GCF_036898095.1 Palaemon carinicauda
GAAAATCCCTGCTGATTTGCTATTTCAAACTGGTGCTGGGGACAAGCGACGAATTATCTGCATTTCCAAACTGGCTGAGAAACTTGGGGCAGAAAAATGTCGAGCTCTTCTTGGTACGCATGTTTTTACTGGGTGCGACTCGGTTAGTGCATTCAAAGGGAAGGGAAAGGTGAAACCCCTTGACAGAGTTGGGAACAGAATGGGAAGCATCATCTTCCATCTTGCCCATGTTTGAAAAATTTGTCTGCACACTGTATGGTCAGAAAGAATGCTCGGAAGTAAATGTTGCAAGATACAACATATTCCGGCTGACATGCAAATCAGACTCTCGGATGCTGCCTCCAAACCAAGATTGTCTGCTGCATCATGTAAAAAGGGCAAACTATCAGGCAGCAATTCACCGTAGGTCCCTTCAGCCAATCCTGCATGCTCCATCTCCCAATGGTCATGGCTGGAAGATTACTGGTGACACCCTTGTCTTTGAATGGATGGCTGATGACCCGGCTCCCCCTAGTGTACTAAAAACTGTGAACTGCAAGTGCCAGAAAGGTGGGTGCAAGGGTGCTTGCTCATGCAGCAAAATGAATCTTCCTTGTACTGACTTATGCAGGTGTCAGGTTGAGAACTGCACTAATAGGATCCCTGAGACAGAAAGTGTATCTGACCCTGACGTCTCTGACTCTGACTCTGACTTCTCTGACTCTGATGTGTCTGATGATGAATACTAGTGAATGGTGGAGCGCTGCTTTGCAGTACAGTTCCATCTCGTGAGAAACATTTGCAGCAATAGGCCCTACTTAATTTCTAATTCATGATTATTTGCTATGGTGGGAAAAACACTACTTTATCTCCGAAGGATTCTTGTCAATTTTGCTAGGTTTATGAGGGTAAATTTGACTCTGGTTATATTTTCGGTGTCCTTTTATTGTTGTTGGTTCTATTTTTGGTGTCATTTTATAGTTGTGATCTCTTAAAGTCTATAAAAGTTGAATTTTATTTTGGTTGCACACTTAAAGCAAAGGATAATGGACATTTATGATAACCTGGAAGTCAAGTTAACAGTGTAGTTCATAATACCACCACCAGGGTGCTGTTCTTTACATTTCTATTGCATAATGTTAATCACATGTTATGATACATATGTACAACACTGTACTCATTCTTAAAAACTGTAATTAAATGTTTTCTACTGAATATAAATCATTTTTGTGTTTTTGGTCATTTTCACTTCTGATGACTAATTGGTTACATAATGGCCTATAACTAATTAAGGAGCAACTATTTTTGCGGGAACTTTGCATATTCTGATTGTCCTGACCCCCATGGTTCAAAATCAAGTGGAATCAACTTGCCCCAAGAAAGTGGCCACGAACTAAAAAACTATGCCCCCTACAGCTTATGCCCCATGGCCTAACTTCATCTATTGTAATCTCTCTCTCATTCTCATCTCCCATCACTAGCACCTCAACACCTGGAACAGCAATCATATCTGCCTCCCTATTATCCTCAACATTCAGTAAAGTTTCAAAATACTCCGCCCATCTTTTCCTTGCCTCCTCTCCTTTTAAAACCATCCATTTCCATCTTTCACTGTCTCTTTCATTCTTGAGCCATATATATATATATATATATATATATATATATATATATATATATATATATATATATATATATATATATATATATATATATATATATATATATATATATATATATATATATATGCGTAAAAATCACAGGAAAACGTGATACTCAGATGCAAAAGAAGTACCACGAAACTAGTCAGGACTTAATCGTATATTTCGTATTTTCAATTTCCCTGTGGTTCTTCTGCAAATATATATATATATATATATATATATATATATATATATATATATATATATATATATATATATATATATATATATATATATATGTGTGTGTGTGTGTGTGTGTGTGTGTGTGTGTGTGTGTGTGTTTGTGTGTGTGTTTGTGTAAAAATCACAGGAAAACGTGATGCTTAGATGCAAAAGAAGTATCACGAAACTAGTCAGGACTTAATCGTATATTTCGTATTTTCCTTTTCCCTGTGGTTCTTCTGCATATATATATATATATATATATATATATATATATATATATATATATATATATATATATATATATATATATATATATATATATATATATATATATATAAATATATATATATATATATATATATATATATATATATATATATATATATATATATATATATATATATATATATATATATACTGTATATATATATACATATATATATATATATATATATATATATATATATATATATATATATATATATATATATATATATATATATACATACATGAGGCACAATATACATTTTTATTTGGAGGGAGTGGACTTTAATGCTAAGTCAAAACAAGAGATGAAAAGCATGCGTGGAGAAATTGCTGAAAATCATGGATAAGCCCAAATGAGAAAACGAAAAAGGAAATTTTCAATGAAAAAG
>NC_090740.1:86116494-86131494 GCF_036898095.1 Palaemon carinicauda
AAGCTGAGTAAACCAGTTGCAATCCTTGCAGCGGGACATCATTATTATTATTATTATTATTACTATCCAAGCTACAACCCTAGTTGGAAAAGCAAGATGCTATAAGCCCAGGGGCTCCAACAGGGAAAAATAGCCCAGTGAGGAAAGGAAATAAGAAAATAAATAAATGAAGAGAAAAAATTAACAATAAATCATTCTAAAAACAGTAACAACGTCAAAACAGACATGTCATATATAAACTATTAACAGCATCAGAAACAAATATGTCATAAATAAACTATAAAAAGACTCATGTCCGCCTGGTCAACAAAAAAGCATTTGCTCCAACTTTGAACTTTTGAAGTTCTACTGATTCAACCACCCGATTAGGAAGATCATTCCACAACTTGGTAACAGCTGGAATAAAACTTCTAGAGTACTGCGTAGTATTGAGTCTCGTGATGGAGAAGGCCTGGCTATTAGAATTAACTGCCTGCCTAGTATTACGAACAGGATAGAATTGTCCAGGGAGATCTGAATGTAAAGGATGGTCAGAGTTATGAAAAATCTTATGCAACATGCATAATGAACTAATTGAACGACGGTGCCAGAGATTAATATTTAGATCAGGAATAAGAAATTTAATAGACCGTAAGTTTCTGTCCAACAAATAAAGATGAGAATCAGCAGCTGAAGACCAAACAGGAGAACAATACTCAAAACAAGGTAGAATGAAAGAATTAAAACACTTCTTCAGAATAGATTGATCACCGAAAATCTTGAAAGACTTTCTCAATAAGCCTATTTTTTGTGCAATTGAAGAAGACACAGACCTTATATGTTTCTCAAAAGTAAATTTACTGTCGAGAATCACACCTAAAATTTTGAAAGAGTCATACATATTTAAAGAAACATTATCAATACTGAGATCCGGATGTTGAGGAGCCACCGTCCTTGACCTACTTACAATCATACTTTGAGTTTTGTTAGGATTCAACTTCATACCCCATAATTTGCACCATGCACTAATTCTAGCTAAATCTCTATTAAGGGATTCACCAACCCTAGATCTACATTCAGGGGATGGAATTGATGCAAAGAGAGTAGCATCATCTGCATATGCAACAAGCTTGTTTTCTAGGCCAAACCACATGTCATGTGTATATAGTATGAAAAGTAATGGGCCAAGAACACTACCCTGTGGAACACCGGATATCACATTCCTATAATCACTATGGTGCCCATCAACAACAACTCTTTGAGATCTATTACTTAAAAAATCAATAATAATGCTAAGAAACGACCCACCCACTCCCTACTGTTTCAGTTTGAAAACAAGGGCCTCATGATTAACACGGTCAAAGGCAGCACTAAAATCAAGGCCAATCATACGAACTTCCCGACCACAATCAAGGGATTTCTGTACAGCATTGGAGATTGTAAGAAGGGCATCACATGCTCCAAGGCCTTTACGAAAACCAAATTGCAAACTAGGGAATAGATGATTACCTTTGAGTGTGCGATGAAAACGTTCAACCATTCCATTGGCAGAGGGGTTGTAGGCCGTTGTCTGATGTAGGGTGATGCCCAGGAGATTTGCTAATAATGTCCATAATTGAGAGGTGAAAGTTGTTCCCCTGTCAGAAGTAATATGCTCAGGGATACCGAATCTTGAAATCCATCCAGAGAGTAAGGCAGATTATATGAGGCGGACGTTGCAGTTTCCATGGGAATGGCTTCAGACCAACGAGTGGAGCGGTCGATGACGGTAAACAGGTAACGATGTCCTTGTGATGTGGGTAGGGGGCCTACAACGTCAATGTGAATGTGTGCGAAACGACGCTGAGGTTGAGGAAAGGTGCCCACTCCTGAATCCATATGTCGATGTACTTTGGAAGTTTGGCAAGAAGTACAGGCACGGACCTAATCCTTAGCATCCTTAGAAATGACGTACCAAATGAACTTTGCCTTCAGTAGCTGTGCAGTAGAACGGCACGAGGGATGTGAAAGGCCGTGGATGAAATCAAACACCTGTCGGCGCATGGTAGCAGGAATCCAAGGTCGCGGTCTACCAGTACTGACGTCACAGAGGAGGGTGGTGTTGGAGTCTTCGAGGGGAAAATCCTCCCAACGGAGGGACGTGCAGGATGTCCTACAAGCTTGATACTCTGGATCCTGTCATTGGGCTTCAGCCAGGGCGTTGCAATCTAATCCCAGTTGAACGGCAGCCAACGTGTTTCTTGACAGGGCATCGGCAACGGGATTCATTTTCCCAGTGACGTATTGGAGGGTGCAATTGTATTCAGCCACGGCGGAGAGATGTCGGCGTTGACGGGCGGACCAGGCGTCAGACTGTCGAGTGAAGGTGTGCACCAGAGGCATGTGGTCTGTACGAATGACGAAGGGCGTAACCTCTAAGAAATGGGGAAAGTAACGGACAGCCAAGTGCACCGCCAGCAATTCTCGATCGAAGGTAGAATAACCCGATTCTGCCTTGGACAGTTTTCTGCTAAAGAAGGCCAATGGGCGGGGCGAGCCTTTGACCACCTGCTCAAGTACTGCACCAATAGCGACGTCGCTGGCATGGGTGGAGAGAAGGAGAGGGGCGTGTGGGATAGGAAAAGTGAGAGCCGCAGCAGTTGATAGGGCCATCTTTGCATTGCAGAAGGCTGCTTCTTGAAGGGGACCCCACTTCAGGTCCTTTGGCTTGCCCTTGAGGGAGGCGTAGAGGGGAGCAAGAGTGGCGGCAATGGCTGGCAGAAAACGGTGATAATAGTTGATCATGCCCAAGAATTCCTGCAGAGCTTTGACGGTCGAGGGCGTGGGGAAATTCTGAACGGCTGCTACCTTCTCAGGGAGGGGATGGACTCCTTCAGGAGTGATACGGTGCTCTAAGAATGACACTTCGTTGGCACTAAAGGTACACTTGTCGTACCGGACTACAAGGCCGTTTTGTTGCAAGCGGTCGAGCACGATGCGCAGGTGATGGAGTTGTTCCTCTTTTGAGGAGGAGAACACAAGTATGTCGTCCACATAACATATACAGAAAGGGAGGTCCCCTAGGATGCCATCCATGAGACGTTGAAACGTTGCCCCAGCATTACGAAGGCCAAAACAGGAGTAATTGAAGGTGTATGTGCCAAACAGAGTGGTGATGGTGGTCTTGGGGATGTCTTCTGGGTTTATAGGCACCTGATAATACCCCTTCAGGAGGTCGAGCGTAGAGAAAATCTTTGCTTTGTGCAGGTAGGAGGTTACATCGGCAATGTTTGGGAGGGGGTAGTGATCCGGTTCTGTTTGCATGTTCAGGCGCCTGTAATCCCCGCAGGGACGGAGGGAGCCGTCTTTCTTCAGAACGATGTGTAAGGGTGACGACCATGGGCTGGAGGCCTTTTGGCAAAGGCCCATTTTCTCCATTCCGGCGAACGTCTGTTTGGCGGCTGCCAATCGTTCCGGTGCCAGACGTCTGAATTTTGCGAAGACTGGGGGTCCCGTCGTCTTGATATGGTGATAAATACCGTGCTTGGCAGGAACCGTGGGCGTTTGGCGAAGTTCTGGACGGAAAACTTTTGGGTACGACGTGAGGAGGTGGGCGTAGGCATCCGTGGCTGCGCTGATGTAGAGAGCGAGGTTAGAGGGGGCGGGTTGAAGAGGTGTCGACAAGTACGAGTCTGCATTGACAAATCGTCGGTGAGCGACATCGACCAGAAGGTGGAAATGAGAGAGGAAATCCGCACCGAGGATTGGCATTGTGACGTCAGCAACGAGAAACTTCCAATTGAATTTACCGTTTCCGAACGATAATGTGAGGTTCTCGTAACCGTAGGTGGGTATCGCAGATCCGTTGGCAGCTACCAAGTGGACGTCGGCAGATGTAGACAGACTACGTTGTGCCTTGAAGAGTTTCCTTGGCAAAAGAGAACGACAAGCACCCGTGTCTACCAAAAATCGCACGCCCGTTCCTGCATCCTGTAAAAAGAAAATATTAGAAACATGGGAGGCCACCGCCACAAGCGATGGCCTACTTACACGTTTTTTTGGCCACTGACAATCTTTGGCACATTTCTTCGCGGTTGCCCCGAATCTGAAGTGGTAGTAGCAAAACTGCGGCGGATGGGAGGTAGTAAGTGGCTGTAGAAGTCGTTCGTTGGGGCGCGAGCGATTGGTGGGTGGTGGGCGGCTTTGTCGCCGCTTCGGCACGTCATGGGGTAGGCGTGTATGTCCTACGGCATTCATGTCAGCTTAGGTTGACGTTCAATAGGCATCCTCGTCGTCAGGGGTGGAGGAAGTGGGAGTGAGTCGACTTCCGGGGTCACCAATGTGACGGGCCGAAAGAGGAGTTGTGAACTCAAAGGCAGATTGGAAACGACTAAGTTATTTATTAAGGAACACTCTTCTTTATATACAAAACCTCAAGGCAACAGGACATGACCTGTTCGAGAGACAGACAATGTTACAGAGCAAAACGGAGACATAATCATTCAGGTTCTTTTTAGTGCGAGGGAAGACTGCAGATACAAGCATAATATATACAAAATAATTATGTACAATTGTGTGACACACGGTTGGTACAATATATATATATATATATATATATATATATATATATATATATATATATATATATATATATATATATATATATATATATATATTTAATACTTTGAAAGATGAACTGTGTAGTTCTCCTATCTTAAAATTTCCTGACTTCGGTAAGGAATTCTTCATTGCAACAGACGCATCAGACTTAGGAGTAGGAGGGGTATTGCTTCAGCAATATGATAAACAATTTTTCCCGAAAGCTTTCTATTCTCGAAAATTGAGAACTTCCGAAAGTAAGTACTCAGTAATAGACAAGGAAGGACTAGCTATTGGTAATTCGCTAGTGCATTTTAAGTTCATAATTTACGGTTATCCCATTAAGGTTCTTACTGACCATAAACCACTAACAGAGTTCTTTAAAGGCTTCAATCACAGCCCTAAACGAACTCGGTGGCATTTGATCATTCAAGATTTTGGCGCAAGAATCGGGTATTTACCTGGGAAAGCAAATATTATTGCGGATGCATTATCACGCAACCCCGTGTCATCTTGTACGGTGCCTTTAGCTGAATTAATAGATATATCAACATCCATGCCTATTGTAAAAACAATATCTGAACAAGAAGATTTAGGCTGGAGTGCTGAATTGTTACAGACTGAGCAAAGAAAAGATCAGAAAATAGAAACAATTATAAATGCTTTGAAAGGCAATCATAAAGAAAAGGAATATATAAAGTATAAGCAGCAGAATTATATAATCAAAGATAATATTCTGTGTAGGACTGTGACAAGGAAAACCCGCAATACACCACATGTAACTAATGACCAGGTAGTAGTACCAATCTCACTTATTTCCACTGTCCTGAATTGGTTGCATTCAAATCCATTACATGGACACCATGGGTTCTCATTAATGTCACAGAAAGGCAAATCATTGTTTTATTGGCATACAATGCTTACAGATATAAAAAGACACATAGCTAATTGTCGCACATGTCAGGAAAACAAAGGGCATACGAAAACACCTGTCAGCCTAGGAGCTTATCCTGTGCCCAATCAACCCTTTGAAAGAATACATTTAGATTTGTTAACAGGATTTTACGAGTCAGACAGAGGAAATAAGCACCTCTTAGTAATTATAGATGCTTTAACTCGATATACAGAACTAATAGCGCTTAAAACTAAAACTGCAATTGAATGCGCTAGGAAGTTTTACGAGTGTTACATTTGTAAACATGGAATTCCACACATGATAATCTCAGACTCGGGTGGTGAATTTAATAATCACTTTCTTACCTCATTGTGTGAATTCCTCAACATAAAGAAGATTAATACCATGATATATCACCCAGAGTCGAATGGGCTAGTGGAAAGAGCAAATAGGAAGATATTAAATATATTGAGGGTAACACTAGGGGGATCAGACCCCAACTGGGATATTGCAATACCGGCGGCACTGAGTACTCTGAATCATTCATATCATATATCAATTAAAATGTCACCGCATGAAGCATTGTATGGTACCCCAGTTGGAACACCTTTCCATGTATTAACGCCTACAACTAATCTATCAAATCCTTTAAAAGAATGTATAAATGCAAGTATAAGTCGATATGATATCCTTCGAAAGAATTTAGAAGAATCACAAATCATAATGAAAAGGAATCATGATAAAATAGCGAAACCAACTAAAACATATACCGTGGGTGATAACATCTATATTCAAATCAATGTCAGAAAAGGGCTCAACTATAAACTAACACCTAAGTTTGAAGGCCCATTTAACATTTTGGAAACATTAACGGCCAATAGGTTTAGAGTTCAAAACGTATCCCAACCCACGGATGAGAGAATAGTACCATTGGCTCACATAAGAAATTAAAAAGAAAAGAGAGGAAAAGAAGTGAGGGAAAATTTTATTCTGTTTTATGTGATTAAAAGTTTTCTTTTTAATACAGGAGTAATTACATATATTTTTTCTCGTTACAGGTTTCCAAGATGAATTTTTTGTTGTTGGGAGTGATATTGTTCGCTCAGACATTTTTCTCGTATGGGATGAGCTCTAAGACTAAAAATATATGTTTTAGATATGGCAATATAGTTGAAAGACAAGAAGACATTTTTATTACATCAACCAACGTAATTGTAGAAGTGAATATGCAATCAATTTTTCTTCAAGAGAATGATGTCATTAGCTTAAGAACCGCCATTTCAAGGTTTTCTGCATCATTGGATGAGTTGCATAGAAGACATTTTCATTTGACTACTAAAAGTTTGCTTGGCTCAACATTAAAAGTTGCAGAGATGCTATTCAGTGTCCCTTGCTTGATATTTCTAAGCAATGTGAGCTCAGTCCAGATTTTCCCATCGCATAAAGTATATTTCCGAGACGAATCCTACAATTTCCCCTCTGTTACGCCTCTAGCCATTAACTTACCACACTAAAATAAAGGCAAGAGTATTCGCTTTCAGATTTTGTCAAAATGTATATTCCTGTAGAGTTTGTTTGATAATAGTATACATTTTTTTTAATTATCAAAGAGTTTGTAAAAACTCTCCTCAAAAGAGAAATTAATATATTTGTAGTCAATTTACTTATACTTAATCTCTTTTTACTCATCTGGAATGGAAACATTGTTAAGCAAATCATTATAATTTCCATTTCAATATATCTACTTTGGTAAGCATCTGTTTCGTGGTTTGACCTCATGAAAATAAGAAACCCCCGCCCCCTTAAGAAAAAAAATTAACTTCCCATGGTGGTAGAGAAATAAATTTCCTTACAGTCATTCCTAATGTATTTAACCCCTTTTATATACGTTATATATAAATATGATATATATATATATATATATATATATATATATATATATATATATATATATATATATATATATATATATATATATATATATATATTTCTAGGCTATCTAGATTAACATTGGTGTTAAAATTAATACCATGAAAAAATCCAGTACCCCATACAAATAAGCACCTGTTAAAATACTTCTTAGACATTTTCAACTGCTCAAGTTGTGTTGCTGAGTTATTATCCCACATTAGTTGTTTGTTCACCAAACACTGTAAAAAAATAAAATACTACAGCTATTAGCAAATTCTAATACATCTGCCTTGTGTGCTGATATTATAAACTGAAAACGGCGATCTTCTTGTAGATTTTTACGTTAAACTCTGTGTGAAAAGTTCCGTCTACTCTGAGAGAGACGAGGGCTATACAACTTTAACGACAGTAAACAAGTAATTTAAGTTTCTACTTTTGGGAAACAATTGCTTTTAATAGAGTTTAACTTTGAAGCTTTTTGTAGTGAAGTCATATTCACAACAATGTCTACCATCTTACAGACAAACAGGTAAAATATAAATTGAAAAGTTCCAGGGGTACTCTACTAACAAAAAAAAAAAAAAAAAAAAAAAAAAAACAATAGTAACCTGTTTTTTCTTTTGGCAATAAGAGATGTCATTTATTTTTATTACTCTATCAAGCTTAAAGCATTGGGTGGATGTGTAGAATTGTCTCAGAAATATATTTTCATAGCAGTATGAATCATCTAATCTTTGTTTTATAGCTATAGACTATTAAACTCTTTTGATCATCTATATTCCGACCACTCCAAAATCAAGGTTTGGGTGGGGGCCGCCAGCGGGGTACATACCAAAGCACACCGTTGTCTTCCTATCTAATAAAACGAGGCGACAATTATCTGAATAAGGTACAGGATATTAGTAATAGGTGAACACACACCGATAAAATATACATGTAAATGTTTTAGCATATTAAAGGAAGGTAAACTTGTAATGCACGAGGCACTTGTAAAGCAATAATTAATATTGTGTACATATTCTCTATTGTTGCTGTTCTGTTCTGTTACATTTGCCCGTGGAACGCGTGTTCAGCATTGTAGCATATAGAGCCGTATGTAATGAAAGGGTTATCTTGATGGGAGCTAATAAACAAGTTTGAAATTTAAGAGCAGGCAAGCTACAAGGCTCAATAGAGAGATAAGTCGGCAACGGTCTTTCAGATATTTTCCTCTACTGGTAACAGGCCGCCTGTATTCTCTACTGTTAACATTCTGTGTTGACAACTAGCCCCAGGCACAATGATATCTCAGCAACTCGCTCGCCCCTACATAGCCAAGTCAACACATTTTCAGCAGGAAAAGCAGTACGGAGGAATTTTCAGTGATGTTTCAAAGGCAATTATTTGAACATCTACAGGAAGAGAGAGAGAGAGAGAGAGAGAGAGAGAGAGAGAGAGAGAGAGAGAGAGAGAGAGAGAGAGAGAGAGAGAGAGAGAGATTATTATCGAAGTCAATACTGTAAATAAGATCTCACTCACTTCATACAAATTTGACGTCTCCGTGGCGTAGCGTAGGTTGTCTCATGGCAATATCCTGCGTTAGCATATGCCCGGCTTGACCTTCTAAAATTTTAGTATTAGATTTGTGGGACTATGGTATATATATATATATATATATATATATATATATATATATATATATATATATATATTTATATATATATATATATATATATATATATATATATATATATATATATATATATATATATATATATATACATATACATATATATATATATATATATATATATATATATATATATATATATATACATATACATATATATATATATATATATATATATATATATATATATATATATATATATATATATATATATATATCGAAGAAGAAGAGGAGAAAAACTTGCTTGATCATTGACGGCCCTGTACTAATACAAGCAATAGGTAAGACACAGAAATTAGAGACGTTTGGAAACTTGGGCAATGGGTTTTGCTCTAGTGTCCTTAACTGCTTTGGTCCAGTGTTCTCCAGGGTTGATGTTGTTTTCAATCAGTGTTATTTGTTCATCAAATCTGGCAAAAGAAATAAAAAAGTGCTGGAAAAATCAGCCCGATCAGATCAGACGTGTCATCAGTTCAAAGGATACGGTGCTTGATTTGAAAAAAAGTTCACATGCCTTGACAGTCTAGGGGAATTATTCCTTTTTGTAGAGACATGATCATAAAAAGTACCTTGATTAAAAAAAAAAATGACACATGTATTATCGGAGTCTTGATATCCACAATTGAGGGGTGAACGTGGTACCACTGTCACAAGTAATATGATCTGGGATACCAAATCTCGCTATCAATTCTGAGAATAAGGCACCCTCGTTCTTCAACACTGTTAAACCTCTCTACTAACAAAGCTAACCTGGCATTTCTCCTTTCCAGAGGTTTTATAGAGATGGCAGAGAAGGAGCTAGAAAAAACATTTGAACAGGTTGTTATTGGGAGGCTTGATGATTCGATGAGAGTGTAAATTTATAAATGCAGGAATACTGATTCCTTGATTTGAAACCATGAAGAGGCGGACACTAGGGTTATTTTACATGCCAGAGATGCCAACGACAAGAATACCAGAGAAGTATCTTACAATGCCGAGACACAGATGTCTAGGTTTTGGCTCCAGGTCTCTGCAATCACTTATCTCTACATGTATGGTTTAGTACAGGGTTGAAATCCAAACATCCCTTCATACCTATCCATCAGAATTTACTTCAAGATAATTCAATTCACACAATTCTCGAACCCCATGCCTTAGCAGGGTGTGATACAGTCAGACAGTATGCCAGTATAGGAGAAGACCTCGTGGAAAATATTCATAAAAGACTCGTCAAGTCTCCAGACGTGGGGTCCAAAAATATATAAATGATATCTTCATGCAAGACACTAAGAAGTTTGTGCGTAAATTGTACTTAAAGAACACCGTTATCACTGAGAGGATCTGGTTCGACTGAATATTTTTTTCAAGGAAAGTGGTCCTTTTATAACCTTTTTCCCACAAAGGATGAACTTAAACGACATATACTTCGATCGAACTACCAATGCCTTGTCTGGAAAGAATCTACTAAGTTCTGGACCTCCCAGATCCAGTAACCTATGGATGAATGAATGTCACGAGTGGAAACCTCATCCCAAAGTTGTTGATGTTGAACTGTCTACCAATTGCTTGTAAGGAGCCCGCGAGCATCTCATGTAAATTGGTATATGAAAATAGATGTGGATTTTTCGATGTGGAATACAAGAAAATTATTAGTTCTTTTACAGACAGAGGGACATGCAACAGTTCCTAGAAAGACGATGAGTATCATTTGTAGTATGTTGCATGGAGTGTTAGGCTTAAAGTCTCGACTCTGTAGGGTTAGGGTTATTGTCCTATATGCATATAGGAACCTGCATTACAGACCATAGTTTCCTCTTTATTCGAGGTGAATATGTACTGTGTAAGAAATGGTATCTGTGTTGAATTCCATTTTTTTTTTATGTTAATATTGATGAAAATGTTGGTGATAATGAAGGTTTAGTGACGTTTTCCCATACGAATACCTGTACGAATGATTCAGGTTACAGTTTCATGTATAATTGAGATAAATTTGTGTTTTGTGCATGAAGAGATTTTTGTTTTCAATTTATTCTCTCCTGATGTGGAATTAAGATTTCAGAATATATTGAATGAAATTTAAGTCAGTTTAAGAAAACAACTGTAAACTTAGATAATATTTATTTCAAAGCTTCAATTACATCACAACGATTTTCCGAATTTAAATAGAATTTAGGAAGAAAATAAATTATTTTGATCCATCACTGAATCATTCCAGAGTATATTTATGCAAATATTTCATCTTCGAAAACTGCCCATCTGTATTAAGATTGAGGGATAAAACTAGTAAGAAGCATATTATTATATTTATTAGGGATTTCGCCTTTGCCTTAGCAAGTACGACAAATAATAACTATTATTGGTAATATGACATTTGATCCCCAATAGAACTCGATAATAGATAATTTTGAAGAAATATCTAGTGTTAATGTATAGCCAACTCTATTAGTAATAAAATTATATGTAATATATTCACATGGAATGAATGACAGGGCAAATATAATAGTGTATTGAGAAAATCATGTAGCTGATTTTTCAACCTTCGTTAATTCTGGCTTGGGAAAAAAAGGGTTAAAATAAACCCTTGCAGTAAAAATTTCAGCTGGCATCCACACTATGGCCTAACTATTATCACTAAATGCCGGTCTCTAACATGGAATGATTTTCATATAACTTTATGGACCACTTTTTTCATTTTCTTTTCCTATATTATTAACCATTTTAACAACACTCCTAATTCCCATTCATAAAGTTTTTCTTCTCGAGTACATATTTTACAAAATAATCTTTTAAGTAATCTGGTGGGAAGGGGGGGGGATTCCATTTTTAATGATAGCTTTGACTTCAATCACATTTAATTCATTCATGGGCACATGAAGGTGTTCCTAAGCTTCAGGTATATCAATCAAATTATTTCCTTCAAATCTCATATTGATGTCCATCAGTAAAGTGTCACAACCAACGTTGCCTTTCTTCATCTTCTGTTGTTATAAAAGACCCATCCCTCTTTTTGATTGGTATATGCTATTTTTCATTGCCCCCGTGGAGAGTTTGGTAAATATATGATGAGCAATTCTTACACCACATCTACTCCCTGGATTTGTAGCTTTGTCAGACATGCTTTTCTGTCTAATCACTCTCTCCTGCCACTCGTGGCTTTTTTTTTCTTTTACTTCACTATTAACACTCGAATACTTCCCATGCTTCATCTTGTAATTTTCATTACTTCCTCGACAACATTGATATAATTTATTTACGTTCTTGTCTCAATTTCATAGTATCTCAGGTATCATTTGACATATGTGGCTTTCTTCTAGTAACTGTATACCCAAACACATAAATACCCACTGCCTGAAATATGTTCTTAATATTACACCAATTATTACTAATTGTCTGCTCTTAATCACTTAAAGGCTCTAAAACTGCATAATTGATTCCTATATTCAGTGGCCAATGTTTGTCAGTGCTCGTCTACTAGAACCTTGGATGTATTAAACCTAGATATTCAATTTACATTTCTATTAGGTGAATTTACTTTTAATTTTGGTGTGGCAATGAAAAGCTGGTGATCACTACCAATATCCCATTATATATTTATTGATGCCCTTGTAGTGGAAAAGATTATGAAATATGCTCTATTTTCATTTACAACTTCGCTAAACACCATACACCCACCACTTTCCTTCCAACTTTAGCTTTGAAGTCACCAATCAAAATTTTCTCACATTCTGCAGTTCTTCATAGGATTCATCTCTCCTGTCATCTAGGCAAATATTCGTTGGTGTATATCAAACCATAATACTCCTATTGTATTGCCTTGATATAAATTTTGCATGTAACAAAACTACTATTTATAGCTCTCCACTGAATTAAAGCCTTTTCTGTTCTTGTTGTTATCCTCATTCTATATATATATATATATATATATATATATATATATATATATATATATATATATATATATATATATATATATATATATATATATATATATATTTATATTTATATTTATATTGGTTTGAGACAGAGTATGCGAATATGCAAGAAGTTGTATTTCCATAATTTTTGTATACCTTTTATACTTTAAAAAACAAGTCAGAACCTAACTGACTTCTTTTAAGGCCTGTCGTGGTATGGTTGGAATCGACCTGGCCTTTATGAGAAGGGGCTAGCGTTCGAACCCAAGTATGAGCTAGAAATTTATTTCTATTTGAGCACGAAGTTGTGTTGATATTTATCTATATTGACTCATTAGGGGTAATCTGAATGAATTACTATCAATTGTGTCACGTGGTGGGCCGGGAAGTCGTACTTTTTCTGACCCCGTTGCTTGGGTAGGGAAGATATGGAGTACTCATACACTTGCGAGAAAGGGTTGTATGCACGTTCGAGTGCATATCTACGTAACTATTTAGCTGTCTTATTTTACAAACCACATTTCTTTGGTGTAGAATTTGACTCGACAGTCCGACGACTAGTCTTCCTTTAAATGTCGACATCTCTCAGCCATGTGTGAATACAACTGCAACCTCTATCAGTCTTAGGGAAAATGATTCCCTTTGCCGACGCCCTATCAAAAAAAAAACATTGGCTGCTATTCCCCTGTGATATAAGATCAATGCTTTGACAGAAGCCCAACAAAATGTTCCAGAGTACCAAGTGTATTGGATATCATGCACATCCCTTCATTGGGAAAACATTCCACTCGGCGACTCCACCACTACTACCCCCTGCAACATCAGTAGTTTTAGATCACGACCATGGAAACCTGCACCCATGCGCCAACAGGTTCATTTTCATTCATTGCCTTTCACTTCCCTTGCACAGGTCTACTACAGAGCTACAGAAGACGAAGTCCATTTAGCTCGGTATTATTAAGGAAGCTATGAATACGCTCTCTACCTGTACTTCATGCGACACTGTATGATTATATTGATTCATGGATCCAAGAGTTGGCAACTTTCCTGAACCTTATCATTATTTTGCCCACTTTCCCGTCGATGTAGTATGTTCCCTACCCATATCATAAGGACACCATTAACTGTTTACCATCATCAACTGCTTAACTTGTTGTCCGGAAGCCATTTCCACGGAAACTGCAGCTTCTGCTTACTTTGATGGAGGATAGCAAGATTTGGTATTCCTCAGAGTTACATCTGTCAGGGGTACCTCTTTCACCTCTCTATTGTGGACGTCATTATCGAATCTCTCGAGAATCACACTACATCAGACAACCAATTACAACCCTGCTGTAAACAGAATGGTTCAACATTTTTATTGTAAATTCATAGCAGCTTTGATGTCCCACTGCAAGAACTTCGACTGGTAAACACACATTCCCTAAGTCCTTCAGTTACTGAAGGCAATTCCCAAAGATATCTGGATATCTTGGCAGCTTAAAAGATGTATGATGACCCGTTTAACATCACTACCCATTTTATTCTGTGTACAACATACTCTGACATTCTCCAGAGCCTAGGTTACATATTGGGAATATTTATTCTATGCTGCCCGACCTATAGGCCCCCAGTAAAGTAACACATACCGAAAGATTCGCTCTCAACAAAGAACGATTTCCTTCACAATGACACTAAAAAGCGACCAATAACACCCACTTATACAGGCCCTTTATTGGTGTTCTGTCCTAATCCGATGTGTTTTTATTAATCAACGTTCATGGCATAGAAAACAGTCTCTATTAGTTTCCTAAAACCTCTGTATCTCCTGCAAGATGACATGACTACAATACACCTCTCAATATCATCCTCAATTTATCTGATATGTATTTTTCAGGAAGGAAGTATTGTACCGCAACTGTTTCACACAAGTTTTTTTTTTACTTTATTGTATATATTCCTCTAAACCTTATTATTAATAGAACGTGCTTAAGCCTGACTTTCCCGAATTAGTTTGTTTGTATTTTTATGACCGCGTTTTCATGAACCTTTTATATATATATATATATATATATATATATATATATATATAT
>NC_090740.1:86136494-86143994 GCF_036898095.1 Palaemon carinicauda
GTGCTCGGGTCATCAAGCAAAAATGGAAGTGGTTCGAACTGCTTCCCAAAATACCCATGGATCAGGGAGATAAAGGGAGCTTGGCAATATCCCCCCTACTTTCTGCCCATTTACTTTACTGCTTAGCCCTTTTTTTAAGTAATATATTTGTCCGTGACAAACTGCCCTCCACGTGACTCAAGGCTCTCCCGGACCTTTCAGAAATAAAAAAATACTTTAAAACAAAGCAAAGGCCATTAACTTTCAAGCAAAATTACCTAACAAAAACACCACTGAAAAATACTCTACTCAAAACAAAGTCTCCATAATCCTTGGGAAGCCTTGTTCACCTCTAACAAAGCTGAACAAGAATTATATTAATAATCAATATGAGATAATCAACACATTTCACAAAAAATGGGAACACGTGAATAATTATCGATGAAAAAAGTAAATTCCCGCCTCAAACTTATTAGAAATACTCATTATCAGTGAACACGCGTTAAAAACAATTCAAAACGAGAATTAATCGTCAATCAACACCACACGTCTGTATTTATAATATACATACTTTGTATACGAACAAGGTACACTTTGGCTTGAGGGTACACTTGGACACTATTCTATCTGATTTGTCTTCCTGTTGTTTTGTTAAAGTTTTTATAGTTTATATAGAAAATATTTTATTTTAATGTTGTTACTGTTCCTTAGATATTCTATTTTTCCTTGTTTCCTTTCCTGACTGGGCTATTTTCCCTGTCGGGGACCGTGGGCTTCTAGCATTCTGCTTTTCCAATTAGGGTTATACCTCAGCAAATAATAATAATAATAATATTAATAATAATAATAATAATAATAATAATAATAATAATAATAATAATAATAATAATAATAATAATAATAATAATAATATCTTATTAAGAAAACATATCAAAGAGAACTGTGACTGCAAAGTTACTATTTATACAACAGAAAGTAATCTTTGTATTTAGAAATACACAACTTTACTAAATCCTATCTATCATTGGTGAATGCAGTCATCGTACAAAAAGAATTAATGCCCTCATATGTCAAGCCTACACTCTGGCTCATTCATTGTACTCCCTGTCTTGTTCCAAACCAACAATCATACTTGCTAGCAAAAAAAAAAAAAACTCTCAAATTCCCTAAAAGAAAAGTTTCACAAAAAAAAAAAAAAAAAAAAAAAAAAAAAAGCCATCCCTGAAAATCAACACGTGAACATATCCTAAATATTCTCTTTCCATAGATACTTACGTATATCCTGGTTATACATGGATCCCCCACAGTCATTATCAAATAATGACAATAATAGCTATTAAGTATGGTTATAATATGCAAAGAAATCACAAGAAAAGATCATCATCAAACATAATAGAACATCATCTGATATCTTTAAAACATAACAAAACATCTTATAGACATCTTTAAACCTGATAAATCATTATCCAATATCTTTAAACAACAGTACCCAAAACTAACCAATCAATTAATGCGCATCATCATCAACAGTTAACTAACTGTATCATACTAACAAAAAGTATCACAATCAAACAAAGCTCTGTTCCTCCACTCGGAACACTTCTGCAGATATCCATGCAAAAAAAAAAAAAACAACAAAATGGTACCATGACAACTACTCATCTGAGCTATGTCTATACTCTGCATTAAGTAAGGCATGACTGCGATCCCCGGAACCACTCCTTGGGTGGGAGCTTTTCCCTGACCCTCGCCCTCATTACCATTTTGTTCGAAGGGCAATGCTTCCCAGATCTAGGACATTTAGCCTTGGCCATTTCCCTGAGGCCATTTTGCCGTGGCCATATCAGCACATTCCATTCTATTGTGGCCTATATTTGCCGCAGAGCAGTCTCGCTGCACATATACATATTTTGCAAAAAGTAAAATTGTTGCATAGGTTCTTTTAACTAATTTGAGAAACTGAGAAGATATATTGGTATTTATAATTACATACGCACCCCCACGCATATATATATATATATATATATATATATATATATATATATATATATATATATATATATATATATATATATATATATATATATATATGTGTGTGTGTGTGTGTGTGTGTGTGTGTATGTGTATGAGTGTATGTGTGCGTGTGTCTGTGCGTCTGTGCGTGTAATTAACTTCGAACTACTGAAATACCAAAAATACAGTTTCACCATTATTGTTATAAATACCAAATTAGTTAAAATAACTCTTGTGACAATCCTAATTTTTGCACTATAGGCTATGTATATATGCGGCATAACTGGTCTGGTATTTTGGTAGTTTTAAGTTATATACATTCTCGTTTTTTTCTGATTTAGTATTCTGAAGTTATAAAGTAATTTATAGTTCTATCTTAACTTTCCAAGGAGCAACATCTAAATATTGAGATGCAGAATCTATATGATAGACTTTTAAACAATGATGGAAGAACTAACATTCTCGCCGAAATTGGTCACAAGAGGTTGGAGTGCGAACTATGAGTAAAAAATCCATTAAACTGGAAATTAATAGATTTTTTACAAAAGTTTCAGAGAGGGAGGGGCTTGTACTACGAACAACTCGTAGCAGGGTATAGCAATGCACCGCAAATGAAGAAATACACTAAGGCTGACGCTCAAATATTGACAATCATAAGAAGATTTAGTGAGACAGACTGTGCAGACTATTTACTAGGCATTGCTCAGAATTTTGAATAAAGTTTATATATCTTTTTGTTTTCCTTCACTGCTCTCTTATTTTAAATCACTTAATGAAATAAAATATTCATTTAACTTTAAGCCTTTTTCAATGAACTGATGATAATAATCTTATAAATAATATTTTAAACACATTTTACTTTAAGATTACTATTTATTGTTCTATACATGTAAGTGCTATTTTTGTTTGTACAGGCGATAATAAAGTTACAAATATTCTAAACAAATTCTCACTTAATTCCACCTCATAATTAGCATCATATATTACCACTCAAATTAGTTGAAAGAGTCTATGCAACCACTTTACTTTTTGCTAAATATGTATACATGCGGCGAGAGTAGTCTACTGCAAAAATAGTCCATGTTAAAATGTAATGTGGCGAGATGGCCATGGCAAAATGGCCACGGCTAAATGTCCCATCCCCAAGCTTCCCTTACCGGCAGAGGGTTCGTCAGCACAACAGGTCTGGCCCCCTCCCCCCTCTCAATCGGAGACAGGCAGAGCATCAAAAAACAGCAAAACAGAACTCCAGCCCATACAGACGGTGAAAAAAGAAAACAATTCTTCAACATCCACAACAGGAATGTCCAAATTCCCAAGTTTCAATCGGTACATGCCAACTCACAACAAGGGACATCAACAATTCTAAGGTCATCTCAACGCCCAAGCACAGAAACTCTCCCTCTCTCTCTCTCTCTCTCTCTCTCTCTCTCTCTCTCTCTCTCTCTCTCTCTCTCTCTCTCTCTCTGAAACGCTTTCCCCAAGCGCGCCCTCTTGACGACATCGGCATCGGGGCTATGTTTTGAAACTCTCCACGCCCAAAGTCAATTATTTTGGTAGCTGCTGCACTCGATCTTTCACTCATCATCACACTTGTTTTTAATCCTTTTTATCCTACCGTAAAGCCTCCAAATTTGTCATAAGGGCGTGGGGTAATTACCAAATCATACATGATAGGAGGCAGTGAATTAGACGAGGGGGAACTCGTAAAAGGATTTATTGTCTTTAGTTTATTTTCACAATTAAAATGAGGTGAGATCATATTCAAAGAGAGTGAATTAGAACTTTAAATCTTGAGGGTGCATAACAGAAGAATTATAAGTTTATCCCTGTCTCTTAAAATATTTCATCAGTCGAATACAATGGAATTTACTTTTAACTGGTACTATCACATACAAGCGCGGGGAGAGCCGACGAGGAGACATTTAAATAAAAACTAAAAGAAACTATTGGTCGTCGTGTGGCGTATGGGCGTCCGCCATGGCTGTGGTAGGCTTACCATGGCTGGTTTGCCTTATAAGGGTTGCCCTCTCACGAATAGGTCTCTCACTAACTGGCCTAACTCGCATAGTCTGTGAGTTATTATTTCCCGTACATCTCTGGGAGGCCTGGGCCTGGTCTCGCTTATGGGTAGCAGGTGACGTAACTGCACCATACTGGTTCTCACTCTGCCTCCCCTTTCCCCTGTGTACCTGTTGATATGGAAACGGATTCAGTACACGTGTGCTTGGGTCATCAAAAACCGAGCAAAAGTGAAAGTGGTTCGAACTGCTTCCCAAAAAACGCAAGTATCAGGGAGACAAGGTGATAGCTCGGCAATATCCGCCCTACTTTCTGCGCTTGTACTTTACTGCTTAGACTTTGTTTAGTATAATATATTTGTCCGTGACAATGACTAATTTTTTCGTATTCTTTTCCCTATATCTAATATAATTTTCAACTGGATATATATATATATATATATATATATATATATATATATATATATATATATATATATATATATATATATATATATATATATATATGTGTGTGTGTGTGTGTGTATATATATATATATATATATATATATATATATATATATATATATATATATATATATATATATATATATATATATATATATATATATGTTTCTGTGTGTCTGAGTGTTTGCGGGTGTGTGTGTATGTGGGTGTATGTGTACGAGAACCACATCTCTCTTGAATAAAGTTTTTATTTGAAGAAAAATCTCATGTTCGGTATGTTATGAAGACTTTGTATTCCTGTTAAATATCGGTGCATTTGTAATGTTTTTCCCATTAAATTAACCTTTTAATTTTGCTCATATTTTATGGCAGGTCTAGTTAATTATTTTATATTGATGATCATTGAATTGTAATTGTAAGCCTTTCCCATACTTTCCTATCATCACATTACTAAATGCTGCCATTGTCTGGCATTCCCTCTCCTTGCCCAAACAATTTCTCCATTTTAATCTGCAGCTATCCCAGGAAGACGACGTTGCGTCAACATTCTCAACAACAAAGTTTCCAAGAAGGCCAAGAAAGAAGCATGACATTTGGCGCCAAATTGCTTTCGCTAATGATTGCCGCCTGGCTGTGACTACCCAGGAGAGCTGTGAAGGGGTAACCAATGATATCCACGTTCAGAGGCTAACGACCTGGCTATGCCTCGGAAAAAGCCTAAACAAACCGTGGTGAAGAGCACGAGTAGCCCCCATCTCCCTCAAACGACTTCAGTTCCTGAAACCCGATCCTACACGTTCATCTCATAGTGAGTGGCTAGATTTTGGGGAACCAGAATTGGGAACTGACCAATCGCCGCTGACAAGGAAAAGTGTGGTCAGTGATCGACAGAAACCCGAAGTTAAGTACTCTTGGGGATAGCAGGAGTTTTGGCTAATCAATGGAAGAAAGACGTCAGTTATAGTCAACCAAGAGAAATAAGACCGCTGAAATCTTGAATGATATTGAAAAATCGATCTTACGGGCCAAAAGGCATCCTAGTAAGCTTCAAGTTAATCCACTATCATTTGTAAACACCTGTTATTTAAGAGGACCCTTATAGGTAAAGGATACTAAAGCATGAATGCTAATCTAGACACCAATCTATAGGTGTTTGTGGCTTAAAACATCTGTATCTTGCAGTATAGCTGAGGTATAATCTATCTTTATAAGTTAAGTACCGTATATTACCTGATATTATTTCTAAATAAACTGTTAAGAACCCAACAAAAGATTTTTCCTTCATGAAAAACAGAAGAAAACTGAAGCAGTTAAATGTAAGGCATATATGTTTCTATAATAAGGCAATACATTAACTGGCCTTAACAATCAAATGAACTCAGAAGAAATTATGACTATCACGTAGATTTATTCAAAACAATTATTAAGTAAAATAGATAGATATTGTCCTCAAAAACTTTAAAATCATAATCATAATCATAATGAACGGTGCTTTAGCATCAGGAAAAAAAAAATATTTATAGAACAAAATATTAAGTAAAGAAATAGATATTCAAGTAGGAAACAATTTACGGAAATTTACTGAGTTGTTAAAGTTAAAACAGGAGGGGTTCTGATAGGAATAAGATAACTTGCAGGAAAACGATTAGTGACCCTTCAAACCACCTCCCACTGTGTCCGAGAGTTCATCTGACGAATGACAATAAGGCGAAGCTTCGGTTCCTATACCGGCCTTATTTTTCTGGGAAGACAATAGGTTTGGTGAAGACAGATGAGGAGGCTAAGTCAAATTAGATCAGTGACTCTCTGAGCGCATGGAAGGTCAGTGATCAGTGATAATTCGTCTAAAGACGCAAGCCACGTGGGAGTCGATTGATTATGGACTGTTTTTCTTTTCATACCAATATTGTATACAGTTAAGGGTAAAACAGGGTAGGCTTCAACAAAAACAAGATACTCTTATGGAAACATAATGCTGAAGAACTTTACTGTATTCCCCATTTCATCTATCTAAGTATATTTTGGTTACAGCTTAATTCTAGGAGTGTTAATTTTCTGTTTAGTATTCTTTTCTTTGTGAGAGGTAACCAACGTATTTGTCAGAGTCGAAAGTTTAGAGGGACCCGGTGTCATTTTGTGTTAATTTTATTTTATGTTCATTAACTAGATTCTTATGTCCCTTTTGAGGGTATATATATTTAATGTGTGTATTCTCATGTTTGTGATATGATATATTCTTGTGGCCGTGTTTCGGCATATTACAAATCTAATTTGCTTATTCCTTAAATCATATTGTAACGACTTTTGTGGATTATATTGCACTAGATTCTTCTATTTTCGGCGAGTAAATATTTGCATGCTTCGTTTTTATCAATTTTGTGCATTTTTTATTTTTGTTTCGTTATACTTTGTATATAAATTGAGATAAGTTTATATCCCCTTCTTTCCATTGTACCAATTTGTTATTTCAGATACCCTTTGTACTACTGTTTTTATATTTCATTGTGTTTTTTATATTATTTGCCTTGCCGTATCTACTTCTATTGTTTTGTATTGTGTGTTGCCAAAATTACAAACTCTTGCATAAACAACAGACTGCATTATCTATGGCCGGCCATTGCCAGGCTGATAGAGGCTTAACTTTATTTTTCGTTGTGTGTGAGGTTACAGAGTGGTGTTTAGGCTTGACCTCCAACCTTAGACATCTGGCTGAGTATTGTGGTAGTCTGTCTTTAAAACCCTCTTTATTTCAGTCTTTTCTCCTTTTTCTTTTCTCTTCATCTTTTTCTTTTTAATCTTGTTGATGAGGTCATACCCTAACGTAACAGAATATATATATATATATATATATATATATATATATATATATATATATATATATATATATATATATATATATATATATATATATATATATATACATATATATATATATATATATATATATATATATATATATATATATATATACTTATGTATATATACATGTACTGTGTGTATATATATATATATATATATATATATATATATATATATATAT
>NC_090740.1:86148994-86188994 GCF_036898095.1 Palaemon carinicauda
AATATAAAATTACAGTATTGTATCTTAAAAGTCTTGTATAATGATGCATGATTAATAAAAGAATGAAAAAAAAAAACTATGCTGCTCAATGATAATTTTAGCATATCTCTGCAATATCTTCACTTTTTTTTTCTGATTTGAGGCCCCAAGAATGTTAACAAATGGAACTCGCCTGATTAATATGGTGGCTGAAACTCCTTCTTGGCAAGAAGTGTAAAGTCAGGTGGTAGTGATGATGTTGCAAATCGCAGCTGGTTTCCCAGACAAGTAGCAGTGAGTCTTGTAGTAAAGAATTGCTACTGACATAAACCCGTTAAGCCGCAGTACTGTGCACAAAGACTCTGCTGACGTATAGTGCAGTGACATACAATTAAATTATTAGGGTCAATACCGACTGAGCCCGTTTAATTTTTTACCATACGCTACTAACCCTTTCTTTTAGCTAACCATGGCTGGAGCTCCATCAGCTGCTAGTCCACAAAGTTTTTCAAATATTAGGCCAAATCTGTTCATTGATGATTTGAGTCTCCCAAACAAGTATTCGCCAGCTGTAGTGTCATGCATAGGTTCTAAAGAAAGCAACTTCTCTCTTGTCTCAAAATCGCCTGTTACCACACGAAGGAGAATAGACCTCGGAGCAGTATTTGTTATCTATGTAGTTTCATCACAAGCCAAAGAGAAAAATAGAAAATTTCTTGTTTAGTTTGTTGGTGTTCTTTCAATTTCTTTAGGCATCTCATCAACCCTGTTGTAAATAGTTCTTCCTGACTAACTAACTCTCAAGAACAATTCAGTCTCTTCTGGTACAAACAACTCCCCAGCAGCAATCTTGCACTCCTTTGCAAATTCTCCTTCTGCATGGGGTCAACTACTTTACAATTAGCTCGCATGCAACTAATCTAGTCTGAACAATTTTGTTTATCACAACAAGGTCTGAAGAAAGTGGATTGTTTGGATTCTAGCCCCCTCCATGAAGAGCATTTATTTTATCCACACCTAATTGCCCTAGTAACTCACGCAATTTAGGATGCTTTGAATTCTAATGCCGCTTCACATTGGCTATTTTCAACACAAGCAATGCCTTTCCAGTTAAGAGGCACACAGGTTACCCCTGTATCTCAGTAAAAATAGAGTCTTTTATCCAGGTGTTTTGGAATCCTAGACATTTAGCGGCAGCAATTTTTATTTTATTTTTTTTTTTTTCATTTTTCACAATTGCTGTTTTCCTCAAGATATATATATAGCCAATGCATGCACAAAAATCGTCTGCGCACTTTATAGTGCTACACCCAAAAAAAAAAAAAAAAAAAAAATCGCCGTTACTCGACAGTAACTGTTATATAGTCTCAGTCGAACGTGAACAGAAACTCCGTCTGCAAAGTAACAGGAACCAAACGTGTAGAATCCGTTGACGATCTTCTCATCCACACACGCTCTGGCGGAAATCGTATAGGTACGGGAAACTTTAGTCTGTTTAATCCTTAATAACAGAGAATATGTAACTCATTGAATTTGTTAAAAAATAATCGTTAAATGCAGAATTCAGTAATAAAAAAGGATTTGTATATTTTAGAGATGGATTTGGACTTTCTTTATTAAGAAATAATGATATTTTTTTCAGAGGAAAACCTAAATTCATACTTTTTACAATAAACCATGTAACAGTGTTATTAAAGCTTTATTTGTTCTAAAGGTCAGTATATATCATTGTAACCAATTATTTCTTCACTCTTCAAGAATATACATGGGAATCATAAAGACATTTCGTGATACCTTTTTATTCACAATAAACAGAATATTCCTTCATTAATTTGAAATTACCTAGCCGTCTTAACCATGATCTATGCCTATTGAACTTAGTTACTGGATTCATGAACGTGTTAGGAATTGCGTAGAGACAAACATCGCCCTGTCTGCAATTTCCATGGTTAAGATATTATTATATATAAGAGCTGGTAAATTACACAACCACAAATGTTAAAAACGAACATGTTATTTTCACATAAGTTTGTTATACTTGAAAAATTCCCGAGCACGGAGAAATTATCCAATTCTCAGATGGCAATATATAAAAACACTGAATATTCAAAGGTCTCTTAACTACACTTAAAACAAAACTAGGTAATTGCTGGGTAATCTACTCCCTTGTCTTCCTTGTTCCCATGTGTCACATATCCTGCGATACGGCGATCACCTGTCTTCTCACCGGTGTGGAAATCAATATCTGCTGGTATATAACCCATTTGGCATTCCCAGGGATATCAGCGGTTCTATGCTTCTTCATAGACCACCCATCTTTAAGATAATAATAGGTGGGAGGCAGCTGCATCTCCCTCCCCTCAACAATACAGTACAATGTTGCATCCTTCCGGTACCATCCTTTCAGCCTTTTCCTACTCACTTCTCCTACTTCTAAAGCTGAATATTCCATTTCTTCCACATCGATTGCTTCTTTTTCTTCCAGTCCACTCGTCTGTCGTCCCTCTTCTCTAGGGCTCTCTTGGAATTTCTCCTCTAGCTTACCACCAAGGGGATCTTCTTCTGAAAATATATCCTCAAGTTCAACGATACTTTGGTTTCTCTTTCTTATTTTACATCTAATTTCTTTGCCATATTCCTAGTCGTCACGCAACTAGGATAATGGTATGGGTAGTCTTTTTTAAGTTCAGTCGTAAGACTATACTTCAATAATTTCCCCATTGCAATGGGACAATGGGCAAACGGCGTTTCATCATCATTGCTCTGCAGGACTTTTAGTCCTTCGACAACCAATGAATGCTTTGCCGGAAAAGTAGAATGACCTGTCACCAACTTGCATGACAGTTTAGAAAGGCAAATAGGGGTAACCTTCTCACCTCCTATTCCCTCAAAAGAACCGATCCTCCTATGAGAAACGGTTCCGACAACGGCTGTACACTTGGTCTTACCACACTATGGTTACAACTGTTTCTCGCAATATCCTGACCGGGGTTTGCTCACTACCATCTATTGCTACTAACATACCTTCATAAATATACGGTTTAAATGCATCCATGTGGTTTGGGTTTGTCGTGTAAACGTTAGCTGGTTTTACTTTCCTCTTCATGCTATTCCAATTGTTTCTTCGCCTTAGCATTTTGTGAAGTGGAACTATTCTTAACCACTTGAGCGACTGCTTTCGTTGGTTCGACCAACATTCCTTACTGATAAGACCTCTGTAGCCACACTCAAAATAAACAATATTAACCTCCTGCACGTCTTTCACAATATTTGAAGAAGGACGATTCGAATAATATTGCTGTGGTAGTATCGCATTCAGCTTTGGAACCATACCAGTGATAATTCCGCTGTAACTATTTAACTTGTTCATATGGTTATTACTTAACTGGTTTCTATGGTTCGGGGAATACGTGACACCTGGTCGGAAAGACCGTTGAAACTCCATACTAGAGGAGGGTTTATGACTGATAATATCATAACCTCCTTTCAGCAAAGAGGATTTATCAAGTTTCCTCAACTCTGTGTCTCTCAAGTACATGTAGATATGTTCAGGAATTCCTCGTAGATATTCTTCTAGCACTATTATTTCTTCTGAATCAGCCATCTCGCTCACGTTAGTAGCCTCTATCCATCTTTTAAAACATTGTCCTTGTTCACATGGTTATTACTTAACTGGTTTCTATGGTTCGGGGAATACGTGACACCTGGTCGGAAAGACCGTTGAAACTCCATACTAGAGGAGGGTTTATGACTGATAATATCATAACCTCCTTTCAGCAAAGAGGATTTATCAAGTTTCCTCAACTCTGTGTCTCTCAAGTACATGTAGATATGTTCAGGAATTCCTCGTAGATATTCTTCTAGCACTATTATTTCTTCTGAATCAGCCATCTCGCTCACGTTAGTAGCCTCTATCCATCTTTTAAAACATTGTCCTACTTCATAAGCTTAACTAAAGGTTGAGCTTCAATAGGCCCAATCATATGCTTTAGCATTTGATTTTCCATTGAAAATCAACCTGAGTTACCTCTACATAAAGCAAAAAACAGAAAGTGTTGGAGATTTGGTCATTTTGAATCCCACAAAAACTTATGGTTCTAACTTTATTACAATTTCAGCGAATGGTCGGGGGAAGGGATCATATGTCAGTATTTGGTGGCAACCCTGAGGAAAATCGTGATTAGTTGCCACATGCTATTGAAATTTTCCATGTTAAATCAATAGGACTCTTCACGAAAAAAATTTAATGTTGATTTGCTGATAATTTCGTTAATAAATTTCACCTGGACTCCATTAAGTTACAGGCCTACCCCTCGAAAACCACGTGGCCTAGGCCGTGTATAAGGCAAAACTTCAACTCACGTCCCACGTGAGACTGCGTGGGCATATGCACGGCCAGAAATTGCGTCATCGGACCAGTGTCGACCTCCTGGAACCTGAACGGTGCAACCCTTTGGCACCAAACCGGTGCAGCTGGAAAGTGGACAAAACTGGCTTCCAGCCATCATCACCAGCTTTTATATATGCAACCAGTGGGCCCTGTATATAGGGGTATGATTTATAAGGTTCACCAAGAATTGGGGTGAAAGCTCATTTATTAGAAAATGGGCCATAAGATCTTGTTTTTATTTCCTATGGTGATAAGACCTACTGTCGTCTGCCACATGCCATGTTCACATCTCAAAGATCAATCTTTTGCACAGGCCACGTGCCTGTGTATCGTTACCCGTACTCCCGGTAATCAAGACATGTGCACAATGGCGACCAACTGGCGGCCGAACAGTGCAATTCTGGGACACCAAACTAGTTCTGTTGGTGAGGGGACAAAGCAGGCTTCTCACACCCACCACCAGGTGACTGATGTAAGAGTTCAAATCCGAGAAAAGCTAAGCTGGCCAGCTTGCTCTGAGGTAAAAGAGTTAAAACAAATGTCGCTGTAAGGGAGCAACAAAATGGTAATTATATGTTCAATTTTGGTTAAACAATGCCGATAGTCTATGGGAAGGTCCTCTTTGTTTTAAAAGCCTGTCTTTGGTTCAGATATTTCTGTATTTTGATGATGAAATCCTAAATGTTGAGCTCACTGATTTGGTTTTCTGTTGCTGTATGGTTTTTTCCAGGTAGTCACCTTGGACAACACCCTGAAGCAACTGTGGTAAACAGTTGTGAATCGGATATTATAATTTGTTCCATTTTATATTTCATAAAGTAAAAGTATTCAAGATCAATGTATGGTTTTATGTTTTGAAACGAGATGAAAGATCATACATATCGATGAGAATTTTTTTTCTTTGATGCAAAAAACATATCCTTCGCTTATAACAACAAACATGGTACGATGCATATTCTAACAATGAATGTTCAAGTGTTTCATATTGCATATATAAAAACTGTAACATCACGTTAAACACACATGAGTGCTTAATGTAGATGCAATATTGTAGTTCCCCAAAACAGATATGCAATATCTTAAGCAAAGCACCTCATGAATGTAGGGCTGTCACATGTTCGTATGTATGATAAATGACATAGAAACCCCATGGAAGAAATATACTGACCTTCGAACCTGAGGAGAAAAAATAAAAATCCTTTTCATAATCTTTTTATTGCTGTTTGCACTTGCAAGTATTGTTGGTTAATGGCGATATGTTGGAAATGTAGTGCTAATTAATTTTATTCCATTTCTTCATCATATCGTCACAGTGAGTTCGTGAAGAGAAAATGTCACTTTGGCAATGGTCGAAATGCTTCCTTGTCATCACAATGATCCTACCACGTACACTGTAGGACGGCCAACTAAGAGGCAAAATGACTAAATTATAGGACATGTGACATATATTACCCCAATTAGGCAAGAAATTAATTTTCAACCTTCGGTCCGTGGTGCTCCCCAAAAAGCACAGGAACCAAGTAATCCAGGTAAGTAATTTTCTAGTCCTTCTGCAAACTTCAGAATCTTTTATTATAATATACGGGGGACCTCTAATACACTTGTAGCACGCTCTTATTCACTTCTTGATACTCCTTCCTCTGGTCTTGAGACAAGGAAAGATATGGACTGTGTCTTTTTCCAATCAAGATACTCTGCAATAGCACATACCATTTATCTTCTTGCCATTCCATCGTTGATGAGACCGTTTCAACATGATCGAAGAAGTCGTTGGGAGCTTTTTCTGTAAACTTTGGGATTAACCTCTGGTCATTTGTCACATTAAACACAGAATCGTGCATAGCAGGATCATATCTGTCTGCATTGCTGACCTTGCACAAGCTGGTAACAACTCCAAATTCCCCACATGTTGTGCAATATCTCGGCATCTTCCTTATCCTTTTCTTCTCGTTCTCTCTCTCTTTCTTCTCGTCTTGCTTCTATATCTCTTACATGTCTTGCTTCTTCACTCTTTTCTACCATCAATTTAAGTGGACAGTTCGCTATGGTGTTTGACATAACAACTTTAAAAAATAGAAAATTGCTTAATTGTTTCTATATATGCAGAAACATATCGTACATGCTGTACAAAAGGTACAGCCAATTATTTTTACAAATAGAGGAAATAAAATGATCTTTAAATGATAACGCCATCCTTACTGCGTCATCTGCATGACTAAGATTGACAAAATCGTCTTTATATGTTTATTTCTATATATATATATATATATATATATATATATATATATATATATATATATATATATATATATATATATATATATATATATATATATATATATATATATATATAAAACGATTTTTTTTTAAATTATTTTTCGAAATCTTTTACGTCTGGCAGAGATGGAATGCATTGGCAGAGGGTAGGTGAACGTAAACTACGATCTACGAGAAGAATAGCCTGAGTTTCCAAAGATGTACAGAGATTATAATGCATGTGTTTGTTTACTTGCAGTTCGTATGTATATTCTGTTTTTACAACATCCTCATTAACTTTCTAGCAAGAACAGTGTTACCTGATGGCAAAAAAAAAGGACAAAAAGTAAGCAGAGAGCAACAAAAAATAACCAAAAAGAGAGGAAAATTTTAAAAAGATTGCAAAGCTGAAACATTCTAACGCCAAGTGTATTAGTAAACTTAGGGTTTAAATACCTCGTTTAGGGTGCAGTTATGTAGGTATAAACAGTAAAAGTACAAAGTAAGTTTATCATAATAATGTTATTTTGATTTTTTAAGGTAAAAAAGCAAAAAATCTATATAATTATTTGGGATTTCATAACTCATGAATTATTCGCGCTTAAGTACATTTTTCTCACTTATTTATAGTTAAAATTTAAAGAGAAAGATATCAGTGAAAAGAAGAACAAAATTCCCACAATTTCAGGTAAGAGAATTTTGGGGGGGCTCAGGCCATGTCGTCCTGATGGAAGTTCCTATTAGGTAGCTTTCTAAGGTATATTTGACTACAGTGATATTCCCTGAGAATTTTACCTTAAGGTATCCAGAATTCTAACTCCTGGAGCGAATATCCCTAATTAGTCTAACAGGGATATCGCATAATATCAGAGGACATATTCTTGACACGTCACATAGCTATCTTCGCCCCGAACAGTATTAACGCTTCGAGGGCGAATAATGACAAGAATCTGAAACGAGAATGAAAAGAGAGCCGCTCATAAGGCATCTCTCCTATTCCGTTTCCAGTTTGTATCTGATGAAGGCGGTAGCGCCCTCTTTATTCCTTTTTCATGTAGCTCAACTACTCGGTGTTTTCCCTGTGTTTTCTCGTTATTTTGGATTTAATTCAACACTTTGATTACTTCCCCGGCCTCTTCTGCGTCTAGGAAGTTGAGTATTATCTTTATTATGTATAAATGTAAGCTCTTGTCGTTTTGAATTAAATCAAAAGTGATTTTAACGTAAACAAGAGCTGTTGCCTACCGGAGGCATCCTGGATGCTATCGCTCTGTCTTATGGGTCATTTAGTTAGCTGGAGCTTTCCCGGTTTGTTACGCTTTAATAATTTAGCTCCGCTAGGAATGCTTATATTATACCGTCAGTTTTAGCTCGGTGATTTTGACACGGGTCGAGGTACCGATCTTGCCCTTCGTGAGGCTTCGTAGCCTAGACGTCTGGCACTAGTACTTTCATGCATGATATAAGTTTTTCCGAATGTTACATTATTGAAGCTATAGTCAAATATTTTATACATGTAAGATATTGTTGAATGTTTTTCCAAGATTGTAACCGCGAGAGTTTCGGTGATTTAGGTAATCGATTCTCATCTTACCTATTCTAGTACTCTAGGTACAGTAGCATACTTTTGCAAATCCTAGATTGTCCTTTTTCTCCTCCGGAAGCTAAGTTCAATCTCTCTCTCCCTCTGTAAGCCTTTGGCTTAATCCTAGTGGTTCTATCTGTATAATAACTCAGGTATAACTACTCTAGGATATGTCTGTCCTGACCTGATAACCAGAGTGACTGGTTTTTTTGGGTTAGGGCAGAACATCAGAGTTTCTAGTCTGTGGTCGGCATCTTCCTAGCATAGAGGAAGAGTCTCCTTTGCTAGGTTAGGGGCGTACACAGGAAGCTTTGCCTCCCTAGTCCATGTTGGAAGGATGATTCCTTCCTCTAGTGGCCTAGCAGACTGTCCTGTGTTGTTTTTCTCTGGCTGGAGAATTAGTTTTCTCTGTTGCCCAGCGAAATAACTTCACCTAACTTTGTTCTGGTTGGGAGGAGGTTAGCAAGTATTGCCAGTCTTCCTCCCTAATAGATAACTCTTGGCTAGGATGAGCTTCCCTAACAGCTGAGAGTGTCTCCTGCTAGAACAAAGTCTATAGGACCCTTATCCCTTCCCCACCTCTCTTTCTTTTATTTTCTTTTAGCCGCAGTCCTATTTCCGTACCTAGTATAGGTTAGGATGGAGGACAGGCTCAGCTCTCTGCCGGCTGTCACTACGTGTCAGCTGGCAGAGACCCTTTATTATTTGCAGAGTGAACCCCAGACCTCCCTTGGTCTCCCTTCCATGTCCGTCGGTAGAGGTCAGCACACTAAGGATTTTTTGGAAGCCTGAATGTTACATTCTCCCCTTCCATAAGTTCACTCTTTCTGGATGGAAGGTCGTATGGCAATACTGCCTTATAACCATACATCCATACTGTTTCTCTGACTATTGTGTTGCACCCCTAACCCGGCTGCCGGCTTAACAGCTGACAGCCGGCCAGGTGGAGGTTCTCTGGTTCTTGGCTACTGTCGGGGGGCACAGGTTTTATTACCTTTGCCTGCCGGCAGGGGAAACACAGCCCAAATCTGCTGGCTACTACGATAGCGGCCGGCAGCCGGGTTTTAGTGTTTTCAGCCGTCGGCTGGCAATGATTGCCGGCCGGCACACAGTCGCTAATCAGTGGGCTGCCGCCTATTAGTTAAAGATAGTATGTCATTGATCTATAAAGGGGTAGTTGCCGGCCGGCACAATAACATGTGATGTACAGTAGTTGCTATATTCGTAGTGTAGTACACACTGCACTAGTAGAAACTGCTGTACGGAGTTTGTGATAACTCTAAAGTTCTTCATCATACATAATGTTATCTTGAACAGCCTTTTGTTGAGACCGTACTTTATATAGAAAGTGAGTTATAACTGTATTCTTTCTATCCCGTATATTGAAACTACACATTAAATTTCCATTTAGGAAATTACATAAGGTATTCCAGTGTAGAATTAACCTTAGTTTTAATTTTTTGGGAGGTTACAGCAATTGACTGAACAGGAAATACAAGTATGTGTCTTTCCTTCTTCCTTTTATAGCTTTTCTATATAAGCTAAATGTTTCAATATAAGTGAAAAGCTTTCACTTGATACTCATGGATTTTTCTTCTCTTTACAGGAGGACCATCCGAAGTGCGGGAGTGTATTCTGTAATGTCACCAGTAAGAACTTCTCTGGACTTCAATATTGCAGGAGGCACACAGCATGCGCAGCCTCCAGAGGTTTTCTCCGCTATTGGGACCCTCAGGTTTGTACAGTTTGTTCTAACCTGATTACCGAGGCTTTTGACGACCCTAAGTCAACGGAGTCAAGGGATGCTGCCCGGGAAACGTTACGATCCTGGGTAAGGGGTTTTCAGAAAAACACCTCAGGTCCCTACCTTCCAAATAAGAAGATGAGGGCCTACCTTTTCCCTAAAGCATCGGCTGATGCAATCATCCCCCAGCCTCAGGTGGAGATACCAATTGCCCTGAATCCGGGAGGTTCTGAAGTCTCAGCCGCCCTTCAAGACATCCAAGTGGACGATAGGATGTCGAAGGTGTCGGATTTTACTGAGAAGTACCTTCTAGGAAAAGGTCAGGAGAAGGAGCTGTTTCAGACTCCTCAAGTAGAAGAGCAAGAAATCAACAAAGTGTCGGTTATGTCAGTTCCGGACCCCTAACCTGTTCCTTCTACATCGTCTGCTATCCCAGAAGAACTGGGAATGACTCTTTCTTCCAATGTTGAGATGATCCAACAAATTCAAAGGAAGAATGATGAGAAGGAAGCCGCAATGAAACTGGAGTCACGTAGACTTGCAGCATCACATGGGCCCCAGAAGCGGCTCACCGTGAAGGATCTTCCCTTGTGCTCGAATACCAATCCTTGGAGGTATGCCAAACACAAGCCAATGACAACCGGGGAGATCGTGATCTCCGAAATTTTGGGAGCAATTCCCCTGGAAGAAGTTGATTTTGTCCCAACAAAGATTTTTATCCGGACTGCTATGCCCATCTTAGGAAGGAGCCAGCCTTAAAGGAGGAGACAGAGCCTGAGGTCATAGTTTTTTACCATAGTAAAGCTCAGATGTTACTAACAAGCTCGATGAAAGAGAGGGGCTTCACTAACTCAAAGGTGCCTGCCTTGAGTTAGAAGCTTCCCTCCTTTGTGGCCTCTCCTACCAGAGCCTTTCCCTTCTTGGAAAAGGGATATAAGGCTGCCCTAAAATCGGCAGAGGAAGGGAAACCCTGCCCCTCCTTGGAGGAGTGTAAGCCGTTATCTTTGACCTTGCCCTTGGACCAAGAAGAATGGAAGGACGTATACCTTACCTTCTCAGTCGCGAAACTGGAAGCTGATATTGCTGAAAGCCAGTTCGATGAGGCGCTTCCTAAACTGTCTGAGGTTCTCTTGCGTAGAGAGCAAAATATAAAGGAAAGACTTGCTGCCTCGATGCTGCAAACAACAATAGAAACGATGGCAAGTGACCCCAAGAACCAGGACATGTTCATGGTTGTGGCCAAAACCCATCTGGACACAGTTACAATGGATTTCTATAGCTTTATCAAAGCTAGGAGAGCCTGTAGAGAGTTCGTGTTCGCCTCGGTTGCGGTGATCTCCTCACGTATTTGGGGTAAAGACCCTTTCCCAAAGAAGTGGTTACAGAGGTAGTAGACAAAAGCCTAGGCCATCCTCTCGGCTGGCTAAATCCTACTGACAGCAACATCAACAACATTTTCCTTTGACCTCGGTGCCTCAGACAGTGGCAAAACCTCCAACCACGTACCAGCTGGTACCTCAACAAACGGTGACACAATCGCCAGTTCTTAACCCAGCTTCCAAAAGGCAGACTTCTTCCTTTCGTTCGAGAGCCAGAGGAACAGCCAGAGGTTCTTCTAGACGCCCTTCAAGAGGAAGGGGATCCAGGGGATGACGTGGTCAAGGAGGCAAGGCCTCAGGTCCACAACAGCAGAAGTAGATACTTCCAGTAGGAGAGAGATTATAGCTTTTTAGGGATCGCTGGACCTTCGATCCCTGGGCCCACAGCCTAGATAAGAATGGACTAGGTTGGAGCTGGAGCAGTCCTCCACCTCAATTTCCTCAATTCTTCCAACACTCAACCACCGCTCTGGAAGAATATGTCAGAGAGCTCTTAGTCAAAAGAGTAATCTGGAAGTTTAAGTCCAGCAAATTCCAAGGAAGGCTGTTTTGTGTTCCAAAGGAGGACTCAGAAAAACTCAGAGTCATTCTGGGCATATGCTGTGTCTATAAATTTATTTGACGATTATTGGCACGTTCCAATTAATCGTCACCTCTCCCCCTACCTAGGCTTCAAGTTATATTGATAACTTTACGCCTTCAGAACCATGCCTTTAGGGCTAAACATAGCCCCTAGGATTTTCACGAAGCTCGCGAACGCAGCCATCCACCAATTACGCCTAAAAGGGGTCCAAGTAGTAGCCTACTTGGACGACTGGCTGGTGTGGGCAGCATCCAGGACAGAATGCATGCAAGCTTCTAAGATAGTGATCCAGTTCCGGGAACATCTGGGATTCAAGATCAACATCAAAAAGTCTCGTCTTTCTCTAGGTCAAAAATTTCGTTGGTTTGGAATCCACTGGAATTTGGAGTCACATCTGCTTTCCATTCCTAGTAAGAAGAGGAAAGAAATAGCAGGATCTGTCAAGAGACTATTGAAATCCAAACAGGTATCAAGACACGAACAGGAGAGAGTGCTGGGCTCTCTACAATTTGCTTCGATAACAGATCCAGTGCTAAGAGCACATCTTAATGGTGCAACAGGAGTCTGGAGAAAATACGCATCAAACGCGCGAAGAAATGACACCTGTCAGCAGTTCACATTTAAGAGTTCCGCAATATGACAGTGGACGCTCTATCTACGTTCACACCTATAGAGTCAGATTGGTCCCTTGACTCAGGATCATTCTCCTTCATCTCGAGTCAAGTCCCAGAGCTGCTGATAGACCTCTTTGCGACAAAAGACAGCAAGAAAATAGTTCGTTACGTGTCCCCTTAGCAGAGGCAGTGGAGGCTATGTCCCTGGACTGGATCAGATGGTCCTGTATATATCTTTTCCTTCCGCACACCTCCTTTTGAAGGTCCTCGATATGCTGAGATCCTTCAAAGGGAAAGCTGCAATAGTGGCCCACAAGTGGCTAAATAGTGTGTGGTTCCCTCTGGCATTGGAACTACGAATAAAATTCGTACCGCTACTGGATCCATTTCTGTCTCAGCTAGTACAGAAGTCGACTGTCTTCGCTCCATCACAGAAAACATGGAATTACTGTACATCTCACGATATTCTCTCCTTAACGATGAGAAAAAGATTCGGTGTTTTAAAAGACATTATGAGGCTTCAGGGAAGAAATAGCTATCCTTTGTCAAGGCGAAAAAAAACGAAAGAAATCCCGACAGATTCCTATTTATCATTCTTCATTCACCTTCATGAGCAAAGTTTAGCAGCCTACACAATTCTATTGTTCAAGCCTGACTTGACAAGTCAGATACGACGTTCTTAATGACCTAGCCGTTCAGCGCTTCCAAAGACCATTTGCTTGGTCATTAGATATGATTCCTCATTGTGTATAAATAATGAACAATGAGGAATGGGCTTAGAAGGTTTTGAATTTAAGTCATATATCTGTTTTTACTCGCCTTGGGGGCCAGAGAAAGTGAATAGTGGCTCTCTCTTAGAGAGGAAGGCCATGTCCAGTTCTTGGAGGGTTATGAGTTGAAATAAGATGTATAATATTCTATGGCATCAATGACCTTTGCTGTTACGATGCCAGATAATACTTAATAATCAATAAATTTTGGACGGAAAACTGAATCTATTTCCAGACCCAACGTTTCTTACCAGGAACAAGCTACCCACCAACAGGTGGGGTCCTTAGAGAATCTTCCCTCTGGAGGAAGATGCATCTCTATGTCCAGTGGAGTGCCTTAAGGTCTATCTTCATAGAACTTCAGACTTTATGGGAGGACAGCTAATCAGAAGAGAAACCCCTGGTTCAAAGTTATCTATAACTAAGGGCGAAATTCACACGTGTTATTCGCAGAACGGATCCAGACAATACACCTGTTAGTCATGATCCGAGGAAAGTTGCCTCTTCCATAAAATTTCTTTAATTATATTGACTTTGAACATCCTTGTTTGCACACCGGCTGGTAGTCATCCAAGGCGTTCTTTATGCACTATGCGAAGAAAGTGGAGCAACTTACGAGATCTGTGGTAGCAGCATGTAGAATTCTTTAACCTTCTGTTTTAAGTCTGCGAGGAACAGTGTAATTAATCGGGACGATTAATTGAAAGGGTGCACGAGTAGTCACTATATGTTACTACACGCTGAGCGATAGGCCACGAAAGTGTCCTTACGAACTGTTCCATTGACGTTGGTAATCTATAGCATAATACGGACACTTGTGCCAAGCGTTTTTTACGCTAGGGTATGTAAACAGTATACAGACTATATCATTATTATTAATAATTCAATTGAAGTGGCAAATCTGTTTCCTAGTAGATGAAACAATATTATCTGTTGACTGTTTTTCTTTATGCTTTTACGCATATCATCCACATTTTATAAATTGTGTAAATGTGATCTGATATGATTGTTTATTAAATTTTAACAAACTAGTTCATAGTGAACCCTGCGTCTTTTTCGCCCCCACTCATTTTATTAGAAATGTACTGAGCATTAAGATTAAAATATGGATATTTTCATCATGGTATGTCTTTTGAGACGGTTCCCTGATTCAAGCAAAAGTACACTCACTCTAACCCTTCCTTGGAAGGGTTGACGTGGTACCCTAACGGGTTGGTGGCAAAGAGGCAAAATTTGTTTCTATGAGGATACAACCATTATCCAATAGTTTATAAGAGTAGTCACACTGGGGAAGGTGTCACAGATTCATTCTGATATTGGTGACTCTTATACAAACTTTGCTTTATATTGTATAGGGCGAGACCACTATACAGGCTTGTCAGTTTGTCATTCATAAATTTTCATGTACTCCTCGAGAGTTTTTTCCAGAGTCTAGTACGAATCTTCCCTGTTGGGGGCAGGAAGCACTAACATAGTTCATGCTTAGTTGATAATGATGTATGACGGTAACATCATAGGTCTCTATGTCTAAACGGACCAGGAAAATACTTTCTTGAGAGTACGGCACTGATTGAGAATCCACAGATACAGTAATGCTCTGGCAAACTTCCATCAGGACGACATGGCCTGAGCCCAAAAAACAGATTTTGAACGAAGCGAAAAATCTATTTTTGGGTGAGATAGCCCTGTCGTCCTGATGGACCCGCGCTTCCTTTTATTGTAAAAGGGCATATTGACCCCTCTCTATAGTACAGTATCTGTAACAACACGTATATCGCTACAAGGAATAAAGAGGGCGCTACCGCCTACATCAGATACACACTGGAAACAGAATAGGAGAGATACCTTATGAGCGGCTCTCTTTACATTCTCGTTTCAGATTCTTGTCACTATTCCCCCTCGAAGCGTTAATACTGTTCGGGGCGAAGATAGCTATGTGACGTGTCAAGAATACGTCCTCTGATATTATGCGATATACCTGTGAGATTATTTAGGGATATTCGCTCCAGGAGTTACAATTCTGGATACCTTAAGGTAAAATTTTCTGGGAATATCACTGTAGTCAAATATACCTTAGAAAGCTACCTAATAGGAACTTCCATCAAGACGACAGGGCTACCTCACCCTAAAATAGATTTTTCGCTTTGCTCAAAATCCGTTTATTTTCGTTTTACTCTTTTTTTCAGGAAAATATTACGTGTAGACAAAGTAGAAAAAAATGTAAACTAAAAAATGTCACATAGTATTTTTCGATTTATAAAAAAAGTTTTGATATGATTTTCAGTACGATTAGTATTGTATTAGTGGGGAAAAATTGTACCTATTTTTTTTTTAATCATAAATTCTGCTAATAAATCATAAATTCTTAGTCAAATGACTTGAAAATTTTACATGATGCAGCTCTTATATATGTTTAAAACATATATAAGAATTGTGCATTTCAATCATTAGAAAAAAAAAGCAAGACAGACTATAGTCCCCTTTATCATATTCTCTCCCTTTGCAACTCATTGAATCTCAGCCATTACATTAATGTCGGCTTCCATTCCTTCAATTTGTGGGTCAACTGGTCCCTTTTTCGCTACAAATTATGTTTTAGCTTCATCCAACAAGTTCACAAACTTCTACAATATTCTCTTCCAGAAAATTTCACTTGTTTATGAATGGCTTCTAATCATTACATTCATTGCATGGCCCCTTATTCAAATTCTCTTCCTCTGCATTTCGTCGAATCTCAGCATCTACTTCAATGTCTGCTTCCATCCCTTCAATTTGAGGGTCAACTGGTCCTGGTTTCGCTACAAATTTTGTTTCAGCTTCATCCAACAGTTCACGAGCTTTTACAATATTCTCTTCCAGGGTATATGAGCAGCTTCTAATTATTACACTCGTTTCATGGCCACCACGTGCCATTGTAATATAGAGCAACTGAGCTCTAGTTACATTAGCTTATTAAAATTCCCGAAAATTTTGTTTTTTTCATAAACTCTTGGATATTAAACTGTGCCATCTTCTCCTTTAATAACAATTTATACTTCTCCAATAATATATCCTAACAGTACACAAAATCCTATCAACACTATTTTCCAAGCCTTTAATGAAAACCTAGCCCTGTTATCAACAATATTTAAATTAGACTCACTGGATCCCGGGTCTGGACACCAAAAATATATTATATTCTAAGACCAGCAAATTGCATAACCTCCCAAGTTCCAGATTCACCTATTATTTTTATGTAAGTCTGTTATACTTAAAGAATACCAGAGGTTTGGGAAATTATGCAACTCCCAGACGGCAATATATGAAAACAATGAATATCCAAAGGACTCTTACACTCATAACGAAACTGGGCAATGACTTTACTTATAATATTCAAAACAACCTCTTCAATTCCTAATCATGGATTATGAGAGAGCTCTTTAAGAAATACTGGTGATCCAAATAATACACGCTAAATGAAAATTAATATATTCTATACAAATTGACAACATTAATAAGGAAAATTGTCACGAAAATGGTGAAACTATAAATATCAAATCCGAGCAAAAACCTCAGACTAAGAAAAGAAAAGATAATTTTGAAAATTATACAATTGTCTGTTTCACGGGATATTAATTTATAGAAATATTTCATTTTGATAATGACAATAGTTAAACGTTAACCCTAATGGTTATACTTCTCAAGAAATTTGCATAAAAGTAATTGATACACTTACGTGTGTTTAGCTCACAGAAAATAATAGAACTTCTAAACCAACATAAATACACTTCACTGTTTCACCTAAATCACAAAGGGATATTTAAAAAAAATATTATGTCACAACAGCACTTATATCAACACAACACACCCAAAATATTATTCAAGGTTTCACTAACATCAGAACACGCTATACATGATATGTTGGATAAAGACTTATTCACTTTGGAGAGGGAACCCAATCTAGGCACTTGCGAAAGAGCCAATCTTAGACTGGATCTCTTCAGCTGCTTACAATTTCCTAGGGAACATATATATCAACTCTAAACTTCTAGAAAGTTCTAAATAGATTCTTCTAGTAGTGGGGGGGGGGGGGGGCAAGGCAAAGCTGTGTAAGGTTGCCAACGTGTACAATAGAAGAGGGGATCAAACCTTGCTTGCAAGGAAACCCTCTCTCAGCTAACTGTGCATTGAAAAAATAAAATTAAACTAACTGTGGTTTTTAAGAGCATTGTAAACACGTAGAAATATAACAGGAAACAATACTTCGGGAAAACATAAAAGAATTACATAACCCCTCGTTTTCAAACATCTCATGGTTTGTACAGCATACCTAGACGAGATACATAAGACCTTGTAACAAAATATGCGAAATAAAAAGTTAATTCTTGAAAATAATATAAATTTACATATACTGACTTGAATGGAAATACAATCAAATGAACAACGGAAGTCTTACATAATCTACATGCAAATACTTCAACCTACATGGAACTAGCTGGCAATACACCTCTTAAATCCACAAATAAAATGCATGAATAAAATACATAATCTACACTAGACCAGCTTCATGAGAATATATTTACAACTATTTCCATAGACATTTTTCACTTTGTTTCATATTGATAATTGTTTGTTGATTGGTTGCTATGATTTTTATACAATTAAATAACGAATATATCAATAATAAATCGTCTAGAAATGAAATGAAAATTCGTAGCAGATTCCTGTTGCTCAGCGATCAGATAGTTGAACTTTTAGAAAAATATATTGGCAAGTATAATTTTAATTATATTTCATACAATTTCTTACCAATTCCAGGGACTTAACATCTCATCGACTGCTTTTCCCTGATTATGTAAACTGAAAGAGGTAGTTAATAAATCATCTAGTTACGAGATATCGACTACTCAAAGGGCAGTTTAGTGATCTAAGATCCCCTCCCCCTTTAAAGCTCTAGTGACATGGCGTAGTCTATAGATTGAAGCATTTGCATGAAATCTTGTCAGGAACTTCTCCTTCATAGTCATATCTAAACAAATTAAGGATCCTTTTTTATTCAAGAACTGGAACTGCTCGCATCCCTTTGAAAAGGTTGAGAGCCTTTTCGATGGACGAAAATCTAAAGACAAGGTTTCAGTTAGCATAATTGAGTACATATTTGTAAATTGTGGTGAGCTGCCATTTACTCCTCAATCCACTTACCCCAGGCTGATTTATATTGTATACATTCTTCCTTAAAATTTCAATAGAGATATTCAGAAAAATATCTGAGTTGCCTTCTGTGATGTGAATATATCTTGGTTGACTTGTTACCGCATAAATATTTATGAGTTTGGAAAATGAGACCAGGACACTAGAGATGGGAATCAATACATTTTCTGTATTAAGGAAAGAAACTCAAGGTGGGGGACATTTTGGCACTATGACATTGAAATTTGCACAGAATATGCATCTATGTGCACACAATACTTCAGCCAATTTTAGTCTCCCTAAGTTGAATAGTTTTTTTTATTATTGTTTTTTTTCTTTTTTTTTGGACTTTTCCTCTTATTTTCAAAATCCATCTCCTCCCTTATTTATGAATCAATTTTAAAAATTTAAAAACCAACATAGTGCTTATAGTATATACAATACAAAAAAAGTGCATATTTTCAAATTTTCTTATGCTGTTTCTTCTTTCTCATAAAAAAAATGGCAAAAAAAATAAAATTCCAATTAATTTTTTTTTTTTTTGGAGGGGCGATAGGAAAAATCTGTTTTTTTTTCTGTTTCTACAATCATCCAGAATTATAATACCTTTTTAATTTAAAAAATTGGTCCATGAATAAGGAAGTAGTTAGCCATTTGATAACAAAAAATACTATTTTGAGAAATAACAGTTTAAAGTTTTGATGTATTCACATTTGCTGGTAAAGCTGATCTGGAAAGTGTACAAGGCTCCTGGTCCCCACTTTTATAAAAAGATATGATCCCCTCTTTTAGACATGGTTATTTTTCTATTGTTGCAAGGGGGGGGGGATTCATAGTATGCCAGTCTACTCATTGTTGCCAGGTTTATTACCCTAACTGGTTTCTGGCTGATATGCAACTCCTCTGCTTGCATATACTTTCGTTTTCTTTTTCGGTGGAGCAATAGATATGCTCTTTCTTCTTTTAGTGTTAGAGTTTTTAGACATTGCTTTGTTGCATCTTTAATTACTGGGATTAATGAGCCAGCAATGTATCCTACAGTGTACTCAATTGCTGCAATATGGTAGGCAAAAGTGGCAGTATCTTTTCCATGATATGTTTTCAGGTTCTTCACATTTACACTTAGTAATCAAAGTAACATCTAAATTCTGTCTTTCAAAATCAAGTTCAATTTTGCTGCTACAATCACTGAGAAGAGACTACCACGTTTTCCTCCTCTACATGGTTGTTTCTTTTGTTTTCCTCAAGTTTCTGTCTCCTGTTTTCATTTAAATTCTACATGTTTTTAGCAGACACTAAACGCACGTTAGACCACTTCCTCTTAGGCATGATTAGTTGCCAGAAACTAGCAAAAAACACAATATAAACAGACGTTAGCTGATCGATACTGAGAGCACATGTGCGGACACACCAACTCACTATATTGATCGGGTAAGCACTGCCTTGTAGAGTCAAAAGTGAAAGTGAAAGTGTGTGCTTTCACGTAGAAAGGAAAAAATATCGTACTGTAAAAAGAAAAATACAATCCAATATCAAAGAAACCAATTGCAAAATAACTAGGTCGCTGGATGATAGGGCTGTCAGGTAGATCCTTGGGTTAGCATATGCATGCACAAAACTGCAATTTTTACCTACTAAAATACCTCAGATTGCTTTCATCTTTCGTCTGGCAACAGTACACACCTCGAGGCTAAAGGAGAGCGGTAAAACTAAAATTCGCGATTTTGACCCAAAAATCCATTTTCTTCCCTTAAAGGTGTAAACAGATTTTTAGTTTGACTTGATATTTAGGACTTACTTTTCATTACATTGTCCTGACTGAAATGATCCATATCTATGACACATCAAATCTCGTAAGTTCTGATAAGCAAAACATGTACGTTTTATACTTGTCTGATTTTTTATCTACAGACTATGATATCATTTTGATGTATTGCAGGATTTCAACGTTAAAAGAGTGAGGAGTTCCAAAAACCGTATATGATTATTATTCAAACAGTTTGTCTCTTCTTAACTGGATTTGTAGGCATCATTTTTGTTTGCAAAAGAAATTTAGCGACTATTATAATTAATACGCTTTTTATTGGACTTCTATAATTTTGTTATGTTTGTAGACCTTTTATTGTAAATCAAATTTATCATTTAACCTATATTTTACATAATCTTAGACGCTTTTTAACATTTGTTCTTATTTATTAATATTCTAAAATGGTTATTCTTGGTTTAACCGAAAGTAAGATGAGAACAAATGAGATTGTTATACCCCTTTAGAGGTATAAAGGGATGCCGCAAAAATAAAAGAATACTATTTGTTGTCTCCGAATTGGTCACACTCGGATGACACATGAGGTTCTACTGGCTGGCCAACACCAGCTATATGGCGACAAGTGTTTGATAACCTTGCGAGTGAGGCATTTGTTGACTGAATGTCCCGCTTAGAGCACAGAAAGAAATAGATATCTCTTTGAGACTCACGGTGAGGATGGCAGGTTCATCCTTGCCAATATCTTTGGACATGATGTGTCGTACAATGTTAGTGGCATTTTTAAATTCATATCAGCAGCCGGTTTTCTTAATGCTATTTAACTTTTATAACCTATTTACTTCTTTGGTTTTTATTGAATATTCTTTTAATCTTTATTTATAATAAATGATATTGGCGTCTGTGACCTTCAATGTCAGAACGCCAGAAAACTTCAAATCATTCATTCATTCATACATAGGAAAGTTTAGCTACTATTCATTTTGATTTTTTATTTCATTTTTTTCCCATCATCTATTTAAAAATGTTTTACCAATTTTATCTTGTAATCTATAATAATACCAGTCGTCTGTCCTGTTAAGGAAAGTGTTCTTCCATCTAATAAGTAATTTGTTGGGCATATCAAATATATACTCTCTCTCTCTCTCTCTCTCTCTCTCTCTCTCTCTCTCTCTCTCTCTCTCTCTCTCTCTCTCTCTCTCTCTCTCCAAATCATTAGGTGAGAATAAAATTAAACAGATTTTCCTGTCTCTTTCCCCTATCCCTTTATTTCATGTAGAGGATTGGAGCATAATAATTTCCTTCGAATATTTACATGTACTGTAACACATGAGCAATATATCTCAGAATCAAATTTTAACGACTATAATAGTAATTGTATACCTTTTTATCCATTGGTATATATCGTAAAAATAAAAAGGTTTGAATGAAACCAAACAGTTATTCGTGAAGGAAGAGAACTAAGTAATAGCATTATCATTAGAGACAGTCCATCTACAATGTCCGTGATTGCTTCACCCGAAGGAAAAATCAGCCGAACTTTGGTTCATAATCCAATTTTATCAATAACAGCAAGTCACCGTGATACTCCGCACAGCATATGAAAGTATTAAAGTTATTTGACTTTTAATGGGACCATAGAGGAATAGAGAGCCATCAGATATACCACTCAAAAATTAGTTTATTTGATCGTGTGTTTGTAGATGATTCATTGCCCTTGATATGACAGCGGAAAATAATGCCAACGGAGTCATACAACGCAATACTATCAATTAAAACATTATCGTAAACGTTTTATCTTTGCGTTGTAATTTCAGTTTTCTTATGTGTTATTTAAGAGCATGATTAATATCACATGTAATTTTGCATTTTCATTTTCTTACACGTAACACACCATCATACGGTGTAGGATTAAAAATGCTATACAATTTAATAGATTCCTGACTAAGCCTTGCTAATGCTCTTTACCATACATTTTTGAAATGCCTTTTAAATACAGATAAAGAATAGTATTTTGGTCTGGCAATGGTGAATATGAATTAGATTTATGTAAATGTCACACGGAACTGAGAATATATATCCCATTTTTAATTGAATCAGATGGTAGTATTACAACGTTTGAGAGATACATCAAAACAATATAACATATTTACCAAAGCTTTCTTTTTAAATCTGAATTAAACTAAAGTATCATTTAGTGTCATGTCACAGATTATTCCCACCTTGCCGGAATAGAATCTTTCATGTTTTTTTTTTTTTTTTTTTTTTTTTTTTTAATTTATGAACCAATGATAACAAAGAATAATATGATTATATGATTAATTTGATTAAAAAGAAGGCATTACTTAACTGAAAGAAATAATGAGTATTTTTTTTTCGGGTCATAGCTACTGATCATTATATTCCACATATTTTGGAAAAAATACATGAGCCAATTTTCTAACAATTATAAGATAATGAAGAAGTAACATTTGGAAGCAAAAATTGAGAGAGAAGTTACATTAGTTTTACATTTCAATGGATATTCCAAGCGTGGAAATGAGCAAAAAAGAAAGCTTCGAAATATCTGTTTGGAATATTGGCATAATACCCAGAAAGCAGATTTTTAAAGGGTTTGAAGTAGCTTATGGTAAAGCATTAAAAAAGATGGATGGGCTGCCTATATGTGCAAGTAGTCGTGATGTGGCTGATAGGTGCAATAAGCTACTGTTAAGACCTCATGTTTTGTATGTGCAAGCCAGGTATTTTAAAAGACTTTTTAAAACTTCAAATCATATTCTTCGACTTGGTATGAGTTTTCTACGAGACGGTGAGATTTTTTGTTCATTGTTAACTTACCTTGGGGGAGTGTATGGTGTTGATTTTTTTTTTTAAAAAGACATTGATTGTATTGGGTCTCGTCTTCACTGGGTGCAGAGGCATGATGCTCGCTCGTGAACTGAAATTGGTCATTTATAGGGGATATCATGTATCAAAAAAAAGAAAGGAAGATAAGCAAGTTTTAGACGATTCACGGAGACCAAGTCTTCTTTGCCATGAATGCTTAGTATGAATGCTTTCGGGTTGCGTCGGATCACAGGAAAAGGGCCTGTGAAATGGGTGATTAGCGGTGGCTTTCTAGTGTTGTTGCGTAGGAAGACGTGAAGGCATAGAGTAAATTTTCCCACGACGTGAAGTATGCGGTTGGATGATGTTACAGAAGGAAAAAATTTGGCAGAGGTGACCAAGGGGTCTGCATACTCCATTTCAGCAGCCGAGATATCCAGGGTGTCTTTAGGAGTTGTCCTTAGTCCCAGGAGGACCCAGGGAAGCTGAGTAAACCAGTTGGAGTCCTTGCAGTGGGACATCAAAGCTGCTTTGTGAGTGCGATGAAAGCGTACAACCATTCCATTGGCAGCGGGGTTGTAGGCAGTAATCTGACGTAGGGTCATGCCCAGGAGATTCACTAATTATGTCCACAATTGAGAGGTGAAAGTGGTACCCCTGTCAGATGTAATATGCTCAGGGATACCATATCTTGCCATCCATCCCGATTTTTAGGCAGATTTAAATGAGGCGAACGTTGCAGTTTCCATGAGAATGGCTTTAGGCCTACGAGTGGAGCAGTCAATGATGGTAAACAGGTATAGATGTCCTTGTGATGTGGGTAAGGGGCCTATAATGTCGACATGAATGTAGGAAAAAAGACGCTGAGGTTGAGGAAAGGTGCCCACTCCTAAACCCATGTGTTGATGTACTTTGGAAGTTTGGCAAGAATTACAGGCATGGACCCAATCCTTAACATCTTTAGAAATACCTAGACAAATGAACTTCGTCTTCAGCAACTTGCAGTAGAACGGTGCGAGGGATGTGAACGGCTGTGAATGAAATCAAACACCTATCGGCGCATGAGAGTAAGAATCCAAGGTCGTGGTCTATCAGTAGTGACGTCACAGAGGAGGGTGGTGTTGGAGTCGTCTAGAGGGACGTCTTCCCAATGGAGGGATGTGCAGGATGTCCTACATGCTTGATACTATGGATCATGTTGTTGGGCTTCAGCCAAGGCGTTTTAATCCAATCCCAGTTGAACCACGGCCAACGTGTTTCTTGACAGGGCATCGGCAACAGGATTCATTTTCCCAGGGACGTGTTGAAGGGTGCAATTGTATTCAGCCACGGCGAATAGATGTCGGCGTTGACGGTCGGACCAGGGGTCAGACTTTTGAGTTAGGCGTGCACCAGAGGTATGTGGTCTGTGTGAATGACAAAGTATTTACAGTCTGATAAATGGCAAAAGTGAGACAGCCAAGTGCAGCGGCACCAATTCACGATCGAAGGTAGAATAACCCAATTCTGCCTTGGACAGTTTCCTGCTGAAGAAGGCCAATGGGCGGGGTATCCGTTGACCACCTGTTTGAGTACTGCACCAATAGCGACCTCACTGCCATCGGTGGAGAGAAGAAAAGTGGCATATGGGACGGGAAAATCAGAGCAGCAGCGGTTGATAGGGTATTCATTGCGTTGCAGAGGGAAGCTTCTTGAAGGAGACCCCACTTCAAGTCTTTTCGCTTGCCCTTGAGGGAGGCTTTGAGGGGAGCAAGAGTGGCGGCAATAGCTGGCGGAAAATGGTGATGATAGTTAATCATGGCCAAGAATTTCTGCAGTGCTTTGACGGTCCAGGGTGGGGGGAAGTTCTGAACGGCTGCTACCTTCTCAAGGATGGTATGGACTCCTTCAGGAGTGATGTAATATCTTAAGAACGACACTTCGTTGGTGCCAAAGGTACACTTGTTGCACCGAACTACAAGGCCGTTTAATTGCAGGCGATCAAGCACGATGCGCAGATGACGGAGGTGTTAATCTTTTGTGGAAGAGAACAAAAGTATGTCGTCCACGTAACCTACAGACCAGGGGAGGTCCCCTAAGATGCCATCCATGAGACGTTGAAAAGTGGCCTCAGCATTACGAAGGGAAAAACAGGAGTAATTGAAGGTATATGTATAGAATGGAATGGTGATGGCAGTCTCGGGGATGTTTTCCGGGTTCAGAGGCACCTGATAATACCCTTTCTGGAGGTTGAGTGTAGAGAAACCCTTCACTTTGTGCATGTAGGTTATCATGCCGGTAATGTTTGGGAGGGGGTAGTGATCTTGTTCTTATTACATGTTCAGGCGCCTGTAATCCCACATGTATGGAGGGAGCTGTCTTTCTTGAGGACGATATGTGTAAGGGTGACGACCATGTGCTGGAGGCCTTTTGACAAAGGCCATTTCTTCCATTTCGGCGAACGTATGTTTGGCAACTGCCAAGCGATCAGGTGCCAAATGACTGAATTTTGCGAAGACATGGGGTCCCGCTGTCTTGATATGGTGAGATATACTTACTGGTATAATTATAGATTACAAGATAAAATTGTTAAAACTTTATTAAATAGATGATGGGAAAAATCAAATTGAATAGTAGCTAAAATTTCTAGTGTATGAATGAATGATTTTAATTTCTGTGTTATCCTGACATTGAAGGTCATAGACTCCAATATCGTTCAATATAAATAAAGATTAAAAGAAGATTCAATAAAAACCAGAGAAGAAAATATGTTATAGAATTTGAATAACATTAAGGAGACCGGCTTCTGATATAAATTTAAAAATGCCATTAACATGGTACGACACATCATGTCCTAGGATCTTGGAAAGGAATAACCTGCCATCCTCCCCATGAGGGTAAAAAAAATATTTATTTCTTTCTGTGCTATAAACGGGACATTCAATCAACAAATGCCTCACTGTCAAGGGCATCAAACACTTGTCACAATATGGTTGGTGTTGGCAAGCCAGCAGAAACTCGTGTGTCATCCGAGTGTGACTAATGCGGAGACAGCAAAGAGTAGTCTTCTATTTATACGGCATCCCATTATATCTCCAAAGATATGTAACAATCTTATCTTTTCTCATATTGTTTTCGGTTAAACCAAAAATAACCATTTTAGGTCATTAATAAAGAAGAAATGTTACAAAGCGACTGAGATAATGTGAAAAATAAGGGTAAATGATGAATCTGGTTTACAATAAAAGGTCTACAAACATAGCAAAATCACTTTAGTCCAATAAAAAGCGTATGAATTATAATAGTAGCTCAATTTCTTTTGCAAATAAAATTGATGCCTACAAAACCAGTTAAGCAAGGGACAAACTATTCGAATAATAATCATATACGGTTTCTTGAACTCCTAACTTTTTTACGTTGAAATCCTGCAATACATCAAAATTATATCACAGTCTCTAGATATAAAATCCGACTAGTATAAAACATACTTATTTTGCTTACAGGAACTTACGTGATTTGATGTGTCATAGATATAGACCATTTTAATCAATAGGACAATGTATAGAAAAGTAAGACCTAAATATCAAGGGAAACTATAAATAAGTTTTCACCTTTAATACAATGAATGTATTGATTCCCATCTCTAGAGTCACCTTCTCATTTTCCAAACTCATAAATATTTATGCGTTAATAAGTCAACCTAGATATATTCACATCACAGAAATCTGCCTGGGGTAAGTGGTTTGAGGAGTAAGGGGCATCTCACCACACTGTACAAATATGTGCTCTAGTATCCTAACTAAAACCTCGTCTTTAGATTTATTTTACATCGACGAGACTCTTGATCTTTTCAAAGGGAGACGAGTAGTTCCTGTTTTTATATAAAAAAAAAATAAAAGATCCTTCATTTGTGTAGATATGACTATGACTGAGAAGTTGCTGACAAGATTCCATACAAATGTTTCAATCTATAGACTACGCCATGACACTAGAGCTTTGAAAGAAGAGGGGATTTTAGATCACTAAGCTGCCCTTTGAGTAGTCGATATCTCGTAACTAGATGATTAATTATATACCTCTTTAAATTCATAAAATCAGGGGAAAACAGTCGATGGATTATCAAGTCCTTGGAAATAATAAGAAATTGTATGAAATATAATCAAAATTATACTTGCCAATATATTTATCAAGAAGTTCAACTATCTGATCACTGAGCAACGTTAATCTGTAGGAATTTCTATTTTATTTCTATATGATTTATTATTGATATATTTATCATACAATTGTATAAGAATAATAGCAACATATCAACAAACAATTAGTAAAATGACACAAAGTAAGAAATGGCAAAAGAAATAGTTGTAAATATATTCTTATGAAGCTGGTGTAGTGTAGAGTAAATATTTTATCCATGCATTTTATTTGTGTATTTAAGAGGTGTGTTGCCGGCTAGTAAAGTGAGTTCCTTTAATATAGGTTTAAGTATTTGTATGTAATTTACATAAGACTTTCAGCGTTCATCTAATTGTATTTTTCATTGAAGTCAGTATCTGTAAGTATAGATTTTTATTTTGCATATCTGGTTACAAGGTATTACGTATCTCGTCTAGGTATGCTGCACAAACCAAGCAAGGTTTGAAAACGTAGGCTTATGTAATTCTTTTATGTTTTAACAAGATTTAGCGTCGTTATATTTTCATGTGTTTATTTTATTTTTTCAATGGACAGGGTTATCTGAGAGAGAGTTACCTTGCAATCACGGTTTGAGCCCCTCTTCTATTGGACTCGTTGGCAACCTTACACTGCTTGGCCTTGCAGCCCTTTACCCCATGCTACTAAAAGAATCTATTCAGAATATTCTAGACGTTTTAAGTCGACATATATGGTCCCCTAGGAAATCATAAGCAGCAGAAGAGATCCAGCCTATCACTTTGTTAGAGCCAAAGATTGCCTCTCTCACAAGTGCCTTGATTGTGTGCCTTCTCCAAAGTGAATACGTTTTCATCCAACATATCATATATAGTGTGTTCAAATATTGGTGAAACCTTCAATAGTATTTTGGCTGTATTGTGTTGATATAAGTGCTATTATGACATAATTTTTTTTTTAAATGTCCCTGTGAGATTTATGTGAAAACAGGGAAGTGTATTTATTTTTGTTTAACTGTTAGATTACTTTGTGTGACCTAAAACACGTAAGTGTATCAATTACTTTTATGTAAATTTCTTGAGGAGTTTAATCATTTGTCTTAAAGTTTAACTATTGTCATTATCAAATTAGATATCTTTATAAAGTAATATCCAGTGAAACAGGTGATTGTATAATTTTCATAAGTATCTTTTCTTTTCTTAGTCTAAATTAACCATAAATCATTTTAAAAACAGTAACAACGTCAAAACATATGTCCTATACTAATATTTCAAGAAAAGTCATTACCCAGTTTTGTTATGAGCGTAGGTAAGAGTCCTTTAGATATTCAGTGTTTTCGTATATTGCTGTCTGGGAATTGCATAATTTCCCAGACCTCAGGTATTTTTTTTTAAGTATAAAAGACTTACGTAAAAATAACAGGTGATTTTGGAACTCGGGAGGTTATGTAATTTGCCAGTCTTAAAATATAATATGTTTTATTTTGTCCAGACCAGGGATCCAGTGAGTATTTTAAATATTGTTGATAGCAGGGCTGTGTTTTCATTAAAGGTTTGGACAATATAGTCTTGATAGGATTTGTGTATTGTTAGGATATATTTTGGAGAAGCATAAAATGTTTGTAAAGTAGAAGATGGCACAGTTTAATATCCAATAGCTTTTGAAAAACCAAAATGTTTAGGAATTTTAAGAAGCTTTTGCAACTTAAGCTCAGTTGATCTTTATTTCAATGGCATGTGGTGGCCATGTAACGAGTGTAACGATTAAAAGCCGTTCACATACTCTGAAAGGTAATATTGTAAAAGCTTGTGAACTGTTGGATGAAGCTGAAACAAAATATTTAGCGAAACAAGGACCAGTTGACCCACAAATTGAAGGGATAGAAGCAGACATTAAGGTAGATGCCGAGATTCGACGAAATGCAGAGAAAGAGAATTTGAATGAGGGGCCCGTATGCTATATCTTGCAATTTTTCCAATGATTGAAATTCATAATTCCTATATATGTTTTATACATATATAAGACCTGCATCATATAAAAAAAATTCTAGTCATTTGATTAGAAATTCTTGATTTATTAGCAGAAATTATGATTTAGAAAAAAAAATGGTACATTTTTTTTCCACTAATATGACACTAATTGTACTGAAAATTCTTTATAAATCGAAAAATTCTGTGACATTTTTTAATTTACCTTTTTTAATGATTTTTTTTCTTTGTCTACACGCAATGTATTCCTAGCAAAAAAGAAAAAAAAAAGAAAAATTAAAATCAAAATTCTCTTGCCAAAAAATGTGGGAATTTTGTTCGTCTTTTCAATGATATTTTTTCCCTTTCAAATCGAAGAATAAATAAGTGAGAAAAAATGTACCTAAGTGTGAATAAGTTATGAGTTATGAACTCCCAAAGATTTACAATCGACTTTTCCTTTTTTACCTGAAAAAATCAAAATAATATTATTATGATAGCCTTACATTGTACTTTTATAGTTTATCCCTACATAACTGTACCCTAAACGAGGTATTTAAACCCTAAGTTTACTAATACACTTGGCGTTAGAATGTTCCAGCTTTGCAATCTTTTTAAAATTTCCTTCTCTTCTTTGTTAATTTTTGTTGCTCTCTGCTTACTTTTTGTTCTTTCTTTGCCATTAGGTAATACTGACCTTGCTATAAAGTTCATAAGGACGTTGTAAACAGAGATTATACATACGAACTGCAAGTAAACAAACACGCATTATAATTTTTGTACATTTTTGGAAATTGCCTATTTTTATCGTAGATCGTAGTTTACGTTCACCAGCCCTCTATCAATGCCTTCCATCTCTGCTAGACGTAAAAGAATTCGAAAAATAAGTGGAAAAGGATCACTATATGAATGCAGAAATAAACACATAAAGACGATCATGTCAAACTCAGTCAAGCAGACGACACAGTAAGAATGACGTTTTCATTTAAAGACCACTTTATCTTCATTATTTGTAAAAAAAAATTGCTGTACCTTCTGTAGAGAATATACGATATGTTTCTGCGTACAGAGAATTAAGAACACAATTTTCAATTTTTTAAGGTTGTTATGTCAAACACCATAGCGGACTGTTGCCTTAAGTTGAAGATGGGGGCTGAAAAGAGTGAAGAAGCAAGACATGCAAGGAAAATGGAAGCAAGACAGGAAGAAAGAGAGACAGAAGAAGCTTTACAGATCGCAAGACATGAAAGGGACATGGAAGCAAAATGAGAAGAAAGAGAGAGAATGAAAAGAAAAGGGAAAGGAAGAGGCCAGAGATATTGCATGACATGCTGGGGATTTTGAGTCGTTACCAGCTTGTGCAAGGTCAGAATCGCAGACAGACAGGGCCCCAGCTATGCACGATCCTGTGTTTAAAGTGACAAATGACCTAAGGTTAATTCCAAAGTTTACAGAAAAAGCTCCCAACGACTTCTTCGATTATGTTAAAATGCTTGAATCAACAATGGAATGGCAAGAAGATAAATTGTATGTGTTATTGCAGAGTATCTTGATTAGGAAAATTCACAGTCCATATCTTTCCATGTTTCAGGACCAAAAGTAGGAGTCTCAAAAAGTCAACTGGAGCGTTCTTCAAGTGTATTAGAGGCCCCCCCCCCATCCCCCGTATATTATAATAAAAGATTCTGAAGTTTGCAAAAGGACTAGCAAATTACTTTCCTGGATTACTTGGGTCCGGTGCTTTTTGGGGAGCACCACAGACTGAAGGTTAAAAATGAATTTCTTGGCTGATTGGGGTCAGATATGTCACATGTCTCATAATTTGGTCATTTTGCCTCTAAGCTGGCCATCCTACATTGTACGTGGTAGGATCGTGGTAAGCACAAATGAGCATGTCAATAATCACCAAAGTAACATTTTCTCTTCATGAACTCACTGTGACGATATGATGAAGAAATGGAATAAAAATTAATTAGCACTACATTTGCAACATATCGCCATTAACCAACAATACTTTCAGGCGCAACAAGTGATAAAAAAGATCATGAAAACTTTTTTTATCTTTTCTCTTCAGGTTCGAAGGTCCGTATATTTCTTCCATAGGGTTTCTATGTCATTTATCATACAAATCAATATGTCAAAGCCCTACATTCATGACGCACTCCACCAACTGAAAAGCTTTTTGCTTTGCTTAAGATATTGCACATCTGTTTTGGAGAACTACAAGATTGGATTTACATTAAGCAGTCATATGTCTTTAACCTGAAGTTACAGTGATTATTTGTGCAATATGAAACACTCGAACATTCATTTTTAGAATATGTACCGTACCATGTTTGTTGTTACAAGCAAATATGTTTTTGTCCACCAAAGAAAAAAAATCCTCATGAATATGCATGATCATTCATCTAGTCTCACAACGAGTACTTTTACATTATGAAATAAAAAAAAAAATAGAACAAATTACAATATCCGCTTCACAACGAAAAGAAGCAAATCGCATATCAAAATGTTTACCACAGTTGATGCAGGCTTTTGTCTAAGGTAACAGCCTGGACAAAACCATACAGCAAAAGAAAACTAAATAAGTGTGTTCAACACCCATGCTTTCATCACCAAAGTATAGTTAATTTAAACCAAACACAGGCTTTTAAGACAAAGAGTACCTTCCCATAGACTGCCGGTATTGTTTAACCAAAATTGAACGTTTAAATCCCATTTTGTTGCTCACTCGCAGCAACGTTTGTCTTAACTCCTGTACCTTAGAGCAAGCTGACCAGCTTGGCTTTTCTGGATATGAACTCTTACAACAGCCACCTGGTGGTGGGTGTGAGAAGTCTGTTTTGTCCCCTCACTGACTGCACTGGTTTGGTGTCCCAAGGTTGCAGCATTCGGCAGCCACTTGGTCGCCATTGTGCACATGTCGCGATTACCGAGAGTACAGGTAACGATAGATGTGCACGTGGCCTCTGCAAAAGATTGATCCTTGAGATGTGAGCATGGCATATGGCAGACGACAGTAGGTCTTATCACCATTGGAAATAAAAACGAGATCTTATAGCCCATTTTCGAATAAATGGGCTTTGACCCTAATTCTTGATGAACCTCGTAAATTGTACCCCTATATACGAGGCCTCCTGGCTGCACATGCAACAGAAGATGATGAGTGCTGGAAGCCTATTTTGTTCACTTTCAGGCTGCACCGGTTCGGTGCCGCAGGGTTGCACTGTTCAGGTTCTAGGAGGTCGACACTGGTTTGATGGTACGTCAACAGGATGGTACGTCAACAGGATGGTAAGAGGAACATCTCTTGGGTCGTATTCAATGCTGGTTTCTCGTTCTGCATTAACAGAGCTTCCAACATTTGTAGGCGCCTGCTGTCAGGGGCGCTGCTGATAATTTTGGTATTGGCGACGATGTCTGCCCTACTAATTTGGGTGTTATGTCGTTGTAGAGCATGATTGCTTACAGTACCTTGCTGGACATGGCACGAAATCATCTTCAAAAGTTTCATAGTAGTCATATCTATGTATTTGCTGGGGCATCCTCAGACTGGGCATTGGTATGAGTATACTACATTTGTCTTCTTCAGAGGATCGTTCTCAGGGGGCGCTGGATTGTCTCTTATGATCAAGCTGCAGGTTTTTTTCAGTCTGGTAATAGATGATGAGTTTCACTTTCGTGGTCTCATCAGTGGGTGACACGTTGTTAGTGATGATGTCTTTAATGGCCTTCCCATCCCGCTGATAATCTGCGTGAATGAGGCCTTTGTAGTAAAGCTTGATGTCTCTAGATCTGTTGGTGGGGTTGTCGGACCTATTTCTAGTTTTGTCGGACCCCTGGCTGGCGCTGTCGGACCCTTTAACCGCAGAGGACCCATACCACTTGTTTATAGCTATGCTCACTTCACGCTGGATTTGCTTGTTGTTATAGCCGTTGTTGATGAGGACCTGTGCGGCCCTTTCCAGCTCCTTGTGGGAGTCAGTAAATGACGAGCAGTGTGACAAGGTCCTGCGTAAAAAGGCCTTGATGGTCGAGGCCCTGTAGCGGGCAGAATATTCACTTTCGCAATTTAAACACATGGGCTTAGTGGGCTTAGTGTAGACGGTGGTCTGGAATCCCTCATTGGTGGAAGAAATCAAGACATCCAGGAACGGGAGGGTGTTGTCGACGTTGTTCTCAAGGGTGAAGTGGAGGATGCTGTTGTCCTCAAAGATCCTCCTTATGTTCTCGATGGCTTGGGTTTAAGTAGCTTTGAAGAAAGTGTCGTCAATATAACGGAAATAAGCGAGGGGCACTCGAGTGTGGAGAATACCTTCTCCTCTACTACTCCCATGTAGAAGTTAGCAAAGAGTACACCCAGGGGCGAGCCCATCGCCACGCCATCCTTTTGCAAGTACATGATCCCACGGTGAGTAGAAAAGGGGGCCCTCTTAGTGCAGATGGCAAGGAGGGTCCGAAGGGCTTGCTCTGGGATATTCAATTTGGGAGTCGTCTCGTCCCTGTAGACTCTATCGGTGATAAGGTCGATGGTTTCGTCAACAGGGACATTAGTGAACAAAGTTTCGACGTCCATCGATGCTATGACCCCCCTGGCGTGGACGTCCTTGATCCTCTCTAGGAATTCGGCAGAGGAGGCCACAGTGGCGGTCGGAGAAATATGGAGTGAAAATCGTGTTCAGTTTCTTGGCCAGCTGGTATGTAGGCGTACGGCATTGGCTGATGATAGGTCGAAGTGGGTTGCCTTGCTTGTGGGTTTTAACATTGCCATAGAGGTAACTAAATCCATAATCTCCCAAAATCATGGGCAGGTGTTCAGCGTTAGTTACAGCATTAATGGCCTCGATGGTGCGATTTGCCTCCTTCTTGATGTCTTCAACAGTGTTGCTCATGAGGTGCTCGAATTTGGTCGAGTCAGCGAGGATGGCGTCCAATTTCTCGTGGTATTCGTGGGTGTTGATGAGCTACGCCACCTTGCTAGCTGAATGTAGCAACCCTGAAAAGAGAATTGTCAGTAGAATCGAGAAATTGGACAAGAAATTGAATTCTGCCGATGCAGCGATAGTATTCAACTCCACCTGTTTGAATGAGGGTCTCCTACCAAGATATACAGAAATCCACCTGCAAGACCCGCCGGCCTTGAACAATCCCATTCATACAGAAGAAACCTTCTCCAATGCCAACTCCAGCAAAAGAAGGCCCTGAAGGATGAGCTCTACGCACTCGGGGTCCGCCTTGATGATGAATGGGCCAGCTTGAGGGATGGAGGAGAAGACCAGCTCACTACTGACGTCCCCCTCAAGGTTGACAGCGACCCCGAGGACGAGAACGTCCCTGATGACGACGCCCATGATGATCGACGCCCCGATATCGACAACCCCAACCATGAAGAGGACCTACAAGTCCTTAAGGAGAGGGACTTGAAGAATAGGAGAAGGACCATCTTCAGGAAGCTGGTCACCCTTAATGGCGGAAAGCTGCAGATCCCAGAGGTCTGCCAGGAATACATTAAGATCTCCAGCTACGTCCCTACACCAGCACAGGAGCAAATCCTCAAGATGGGCCTCAACTGCAATTTCACCACCCGACCGAGACCAACTAACAAGCACCTGGAGATGGAATTACTCCTAGATTCCATCCGCAACCTCCAAGAACGTGGTGCCCTCCTGACGACTGACACCCTTCAGCCACTTCTGCTCGCGGAGGCCCTTACTGATAGGGGCAGATAGAACAGTGGCACCGTTCCTAAGGAGATGAGAGCTGCTGGTAAAGAGCTCATACGAGTAGCAGATGTTACCGTCCGTCGGGCCGACAAGACAGCTGCCTTTGTACTCATGAGTACCACAAGAAATTGGACGCCATCCTCGCCGACCTGACCAAATTTGAGTGCCTCACGAGCAACCCTGGTGAAGACATCAAGAGGGAGGCAAATCGCACCATCGAGGCCATTAATGCTGCAACTAACGCTGTACACCTGCCCATGATTTCAGGAGATTATGGACTTGGTTACCTCTACGGCAATGTTAAAACGCAAAAGCAAGGCAACCCACTTTGACCTATCAACATTCAATGCCCTATGCCTACATACCAGCTGGCCAAGAAACTGAACATGATTTTGACGCCATATGTCCCCCGACCGTGGCCTCCTCTGCTGAATTCCTAGAGAGGATCAAGGACGTCCGCGCCGAAGGGGTCATAGCATCGATGGACGTTCAATCTTTGTTCACTAATGTCCATGTTGACGAAACCATTGACCTTATCACCGATAGAGTCTACAGGGACGAGACGACTCCCAAATTGAATATCCCAGAGCAAGCCCTTCGGGATATGGGCTCACCCTTGGGTGTACTCTTTGCTAACTTCTATATGGGAGTAGTAGAGGAGAGGGTATTCTCCCAGCTTGAGTGCCCCCTCGCTTATTTCCGTTAAATTGACGACACTTTCGTCAAAGCTACTTCCACCCAAGCCATCGAGAACCTAAGGAGGACATTTGAGGACAACAGTGTCCTCCACTTCACCCTTGAGAACAACGTCGACAAAAGCCTCCCGTTCCTGGATATCTTCATTTCTTCCACCATCGAGGGATTCCAGACCACTCTCCACACTAAGCCCACAAATCTCGTCATGTGTTTAAATTACGAAAGTGAATGTCCTGCTCGCTACAGGGCCTCGACAATCAAGGCCTTTGTACGCAGGGCCTTGTCATACTGCTCGTCATGGACTGACACCCACAAGGAGCTGGAAAGGCCCACACAGGTTCTCATCAACAACGGCTACTGCAACAAGCAAGTCCAGCGTGACGTGAGGACAGCTATAGACAAGTGGTATGGGTCCTCTGCAGTGGAAGAGTCCGCCAGCGCCAGCCAGGTGTCCGACAGCACTAGATATAGGTCCGAGAACCCCACCAACGGATCTAGAGACATCAAGCTTTACTACAAAGGCCTCATGTAGGCAGAATATCAGCGGGATAAAAAGGCCATTAAAGACATCATCACTAACAACGTGTCACCCACTGATGAGACCACGAAAGTGAAACTCATCATCTAATACTAGACTGAAAAATCCTGCAGCTTGATCATGAGAAACAATCCAGCGCCCCCTGAGAACGATTTTCTGAAGAAGACAAATGTAGTATACTCATACCAATGCCCAGTCCGAGGATGCCCCGGCAAATACATACTTTCGAAGAGAATTTCGTGCCATGTCCAGTAAGGTACTATAAGAAATCATGCTCTACAGCGACATAACACCCAAATTAGGCAGGCAGACATCGTCGCCAATACCAAAATTATCAGCAGCGCCCGTGACAGCAGGCGCCTACAAATATTGGAAGCTCTGTTAATCTAGAACGAGAAACCAGGATTCAATATGACCCAAGAGATGTTCCTCTTACCATCCTGTCGACGTACCAACGCTAGGAACCAAGATCAAGACCCCCAGAACGATGACAACCCCGATCCTGACACCCCCATAAATGGAGAAATCGTCCGGACGAATGCCGATTTTTGCTGCAAACATGGTCCGGAATTCCAGTCTGCTGAGCGTAGGAATGGGCTGCCTGACTTTGATCCCGTCTCGGCGCGCGTGTCAGCCAATCAAGGAGCTCGGATACCTCTCTCAGCCCAGTCCATTGAGCGAGAGAGGAGACTGGCTGTCTTTACGGGTGGCTTGGCGCGCGTCTTGTCCAATCAGGATTCAGAATTCCATCCTACCTCTCAGCCTGGGAGGCAGAGCCAAGCTCGTTGTACATCTCCTACCCGAGCCTATAACCTCCGATCGACCAATCAAAATTGGAGGCCCCTCTCTTCGAACCAGAGCCGGGATATATAAGGACACAGATCCAGCCAGAGCCTTACTTCTCGCCTAAAGACGGAGCAAGCAGTTCCGAAACGCGTCGCACTCCACTCCTGACTTTACCTGTTGTATTTTTTGAGTATTACTTGTACTTGTAATAATTACATCCAGCCTTAACCTCAATTGTATCCTTCACCCACCTGATGACCTTCGCCACCTTGCTAGCTGAATGTAGCAATCCTGAGAAGAGATTTGTCCGTAGAATCAAGAAATTGGACAAGAAAGTGAATTCTGCCGATGCAGCCATAGTATTCAACTCCCCCTATTCATATTGTTACTATTATTATTATTATCATTATTATTAGTATTCATAACATAATCGTTCATATTATTATTATTATTATTAATATATTTCATATCATTATTATTATTATTATTATTTTTATTATTATTATTATTATTATTATTATTATTATTATTTTGGTGTGTCCTTCTCCTAAAAGAGTTGCTTACCATAGCTAGAGTGTCTCAATCCTTATGAAGAAGAAAGTCGCCACTGAACAGTAGTTATACCCTTGAACAAAGAAGAATTGTTTGGTAATCTCAGTGTTGAAAGGTGTATAACGCCATATGAGAATGTGGGAAAGAATAGACCAGATTATTCGTTAAATTTGTAGGCGAAGGAAAAATTAGCCGTAACAAGATATAGAGATCCAATGTATTACTGTCTAGCCAGTCAAAGAACCCAATTACTCTAGCGGTAGAGTAAGAAATCAACATTCAAAATTGACAGACTTTTAAAACCCTCCCTCTTCAACATGCTTAAACAGGTGCAACAATGGAGGATAGAAATAAAAGTAATGATGATGATTTGTACTGGAAGAAATTTATTTCTATTTGAACATGATGTTGTGTTGATATTTATCCATATTGACTCATTAGGGGTAATTTGAATGAATTACTACCAATTGTGTCACGTGGTGGGCCGGGGAAATCGGGTAAAACTCGCTGGTAAGAGACTGATGTCTCGCCAGGTAAATCCTCGGACAGCTAGATTAGCGTCAGGTTCGGATTTCCTTTTATGGCCTCTCGTGGCATGGTTGGTTTTGACCTGGCCTTTCATTAGAAGGGGCTAGCGTTCGATCCCAAGTATGAGGTAAAAATTTATTTCTATTTGAACATGGTGTTGTGTTGATATTTATCCATATTGACTCATTAGGGGTAATTTGAATGAATTACTACCAATTGTGTCACGTGGTGGGCCAGGGAAATCGGGTAAAACTAGCTGGTAAGAGACTGATGTCTCGCCAGGTAAATCCTCGGACAGCTAGATTAGCATCAGGTTCGGATTTCCTTTTATGGCCTCTCGTGGCATGGTTGGTTTCGACCTGGCCTTTCATTAGAAGGGGCTAGCGTTCGATCCCAAGAATGAGGTAGAAATTTATTTCTATTTGAACACGATGTTTTGTTGATATTTATCCATATATATATATATATATATATATATATATATATATATATATATATATATATATATATATATATATATGTGTGTGTGTGTGTGTGTGTGTGTGTAGAAAAAATCAAATGAAACACCTATTGAAATGATCTAAGATATTGTGGCATAGCCACGCTAAATCTACAAAACCAAGAAGCAGTAACTTTATATGTTTATTTTCAGAGGATTAATTATTCATATCTAGCTACAAGGATTAAACAGACTAAAGTTTCCCGCACCTATACGATTTCCGTCAGAGGATGTGTGGATGAGAAGATCGTCAACGGATTCTACACGTTTACTTCCTGTTACTTAGCAGACGGAGTTTCTGTTCACATTCTACTGAGACTTCATAGCAGTTACTGTCGAGTATCGGCGATTTTTTTTTTTTTTTTTTTTTTTTTTTTTTGTGTAGCATTATAAACTCCGCGGACGGTTTTTGTGCATGCATTGGCTATATATATCTTGAGGAAAACAGCAATTGTAAAAAATAAGAAATGAATAAAAAGAAAAGAAAAATGGTTGCCGCTAAACGTCGAGCATTCCAAAACAGCTGGATAAAAGACTATCTATTTTTATTGAGATACAAGGGAAACGTGTGTGCCTCGTCTCTGGAGAGGCATTGCCTATATTGAAAATAGCCAATGTGAAGCGGCACTAGAATTCAAATCATGCTAAACTGCGTGAGTTACAAGGGTAATTAGGTGTGGATAAAAATGAATGCTCTTAATGGAGGGTTTTAGAATCCTAACAATCCACTTTCTCCAAACCTTGTTGTGATAAACATAAAATTGTTCAGACTAGTTTAGTTGTAAACGAGCTAATTGTAAAGTAGTTGAAACCCCATGCAGAAGGAGAATTTGCAAAGGAGTGCAAGATTGCTGCTGGGGAGTTGTTTTTACCAGAAGAAGCTGAATTGTTCTAGAGAGTTAGTTTATCGCGAAGAACTTTTTGCAATAGTGTTGATGACATGGCTAAAGAAATTAAAAGAACACCAACAAACTATACAAGAAATTTTCTATTTTTCTCTTTGGCTTATGATGAAACTATATAGATAACAAATACTGCCCAGAGGTCTATTCTCATTCGTGTGGTAACAGCTGATTTTGAGACAAGAGAGGAGTTGCTTTCCTTAGAACCTATGCATGACACTACAGCTGGTGAATACCTGTTTGAGAGACTCAAATCATCAATGAACAGATTTGGCCTATTATTTGGAAAACTCAGTGGTCTAAGTTGTTGATTAAGCTTCAGCCATGGTTAGCTAAAAGAAAGGGTTAGTAGCGTATGGTAAAAAATTAAACGGGGTCTGTTGGTATTGACCCTAATGATTTAATTGTATGTCACGGCACTATACATCAGCAGAGTCTGTGTGCACAGTACTGCAGCTTAACGGGGTTATGCCAGAGTAATTCTTTATTACAAGACTCACTGCTACTTATCTTGGAAACCAGCTGCGATTTGCAACATCATCACTACTACCTGACATTACACGTCTTGCCAAGAAGGAGTTTCAGCCACCATATTAATCAGGCGAGTTCCATTTGTTAACATTC